>NC_057800.1:33901917-33902972 GCF_018294505.1 Triticum aestivum | reverse complement strand
TACTTTCAAAAACAGTATTAACCATGCGTCCTGCTAAAGTGGACGTTCTTTTTATAGCTCAATAGCTCCTGCGCACTAGTTAGTAGTCACATCCAGACGGTGCACTAGCTGCTAGCCTGCTACCTTTACTTGTATGTCTCTTGTCTCTTAGGGCATCTCCAGCCGCGCCCTCAATAGGGCCCCCAGGCCACTTTTTCGGCGCCGGCGCCGAAAAAACGGCCCAGTCGCGCCCCAAGACGCCGAAAATCGCCGGTTCGAACCTTTTTTCCGCCCGGCGGTCGCAGGCCGAACCGGCGTGCTGGGGAGCAGTTGGGGGCTCCAGCGCTAGGGAAAAGCACGCCTGACCCACACCGACAGGGGAAAAGTCAAGGTTTTCTTCCCCCGACTCGCCTCGCACCCCCCGCGCCCTCGGCCACCACTAGCTATATCCCGGCGACGGCCGCCGCCCTACTCCGCTAGATAGCCATTCCCCGCCGGAAAATAGCAGCGCTTCGCCGCGGCAGCCCCTCCCACAGCAGCTGGGCGTTTCCGGCCGCCGTTTCCGGCCGCAGAGGCGCGGTTTAATGGCGGGTACACGCCCACCGAGCGCAAGGTGTTCGGCGTTTTGCCTGCCTCGGCGATGGACTCGGATGAGGAGGAAGAGCTCGCCGCGCTGCTGGAGGAGGAAGCCGCGGCCGACGTCCAGGAAGAAGAGCATCTCATGGTGCTCGCCGCCCTCGCCCAGCTGCTGGCGAGCAATGAAAAGCCGCAGCGAGGTGGCTCGGCGCCGGGGCGGATGAAAGCAAAGAACCAGCATCGTCTCCAAGGCTACTGCATGCTCTACTCCGACTACTTCGCCGATGCTCCACTTCATGGCGAGAGAACATTTCGGCGCCGTTATCGGATGAGCCGAAAGCTCTTCCTCAGGATTGTGAATTCCATCCGGGAGTTCGACAACTACTTCAAGTGCAAGATGGATTGCACTGGCGCTCTTGGATTCACCTCCATCCAGAAGTGCACGACAGCGATGAGGATGCTTGCATATGGAGCTCCTAGTGATTCACTCGACGACTATG
>NC_057800.1:33893479-33901907 GCF_018294505.1 Triticum aestivum | reverse complement strand
TTTTGCCTGCCTCGGCGATGGACTCGGATGAGGAGGAAGAGCTCGCCGCGCTGCTGGAGGAGGAAGCCGCGGCCGACGTCCAGGAAGAAGAGCATCTCATGGTGCTCGCCGCCCTCGCCCAGCTGCTGGCGAGCAATGAAAAGCCGCAGCGAGGTGGCTCGGCGCCGGGGCGGATGAAAGCAAAGAACCGGTATCGTCTCCAAGGCTACTGCATGCTCTACTCCGACTACTTCGCCGATGCTCCACTTCATGGCGAGAGAACATTTCGGCGCTGTTACCAGATGAGCCGAAAGCTCTTCCTCAGGATTGTGAATTCCATCCGGGAGTTCGACAACTACTTCAAGTGCAAGATGGATTGCACTGGCGCTCTTGGATTCACCTCCATCCAGAAGTGCACGACAGTGATGAGGATGCTTGCATATGGAGCTCCCAGTGATTCACTCGACGACTATGGGCGCATGGCCGAGTCCACCAGCATAGAGTGTTTCTACAAGTTCTGTCGGGCAGTGGTGGCAGTGTTTGGGCCACAATACTTGAGAACACCCAATGCGGAAGACACTGCTCGGATCCTAGCCCAGAATGCAGCAAGAGGATTTCCTGGGATGCTTGGAAGCATCGACTGCATGCATTGGAAATGGAAGAATTGCCCATTTGGTTGGCAGGGGATGTACAAAGGCGCCAAAGGCGGTTGCAGTGTGGTGCTTGAGGCGGTAGCCACACAGGACCTCTGGATTTGGCACTCCTTCTTTGGTATGCCAGGAACTCACAATAACATCAACGTGCTGCAGTGCTCTCCTGTTTTTGCCAAGCTCGTTGAGGGCCATTCTCCTCCGGTGAACTTCGAGGTCAATGGGCACCAATACAACAAGGGGTACTATCTAGCTGACGACATCTATCCGAGATGGTCGACATTTGTGAAGACGATCTCAAACCCTGTGGCAGGAGGCAAGAACGCCTGGTTTGCGAAGCTTCAGGAGGCTTGTAGGAAGGATGTCGAGCGGGCATTTGGTGTGCTCCAATCTCGATTTGCTGTTGTTCGATACCCCACTCAGACCTGGTCCAAAGATCAAATGTGGGAGATTATGACTTGCTGTGTCATCTTGCACAACATGATCATCTAGAGCGAGCAAGAAGACCCAGTGTTTGACATTGAACCATACTACAGGCAGGGTCCTCTAGCCGAAGTTGATCACCAGCTACCGGCAACTTGGACTGCCTATCTCAGTATGCGTCAGGAGATCCGAGACCCATAGGTGCATCATCAACTGCAGAAAGATCTGATTGAGCACCTATGGAGGCTCAAGGGGGACGCCGTGTGATGAAATACGAGTTTTTATTTGTTGAACTATATAATTTGTATTGAACTATTTGTTGTTGTACTATTTTGTTGAACTATTTGATTTTTCTGTGATGAAATATGTAATAAGAAATAATTGTGTTGATAATTGAACGCCGAGACACGGCGAAACCACGCCGAATATGGGCCTATTCTCGCCCATATGGGCCCTTTATTCGCCGAAATTGGGCTGCAAAGTGGGCCAATTTCGGCGCCTGGGGGCGACGACTGGGCGCAAAACCGCCCCCAGCGCCGATTGTATCGCCGACTCGCCCCTAGAGGGCGATTTTTATGCGTCCTGGGGGGGGGGGGCCAACGGCTGGAGATGCCCTTATATAGGCAAATCGGCACGTCCCACCAGCACAGCTAGGCGAGGTGGTACTAAACAAAGTGGCAGCCTGCGCCGCTGCCTCGTTGCATTAGCATGCAAACAGGATACGAGATGGGCTCGCTTTAGAGGCCCAAATGGCCGACATCTAACTTTGTTGAGGCGGCTTGAGGCTGTTGGGCAGCTACTTAAAATCAAAAAGTGAGTCATCCAATATGCATGATAAAATCAAAAAGTGAGTCATCCAATATGCATGGACTACAGATAGCTCCTACGGCGCCACCGGTAAGCCATCTTCTTTTTGCTGATGACAACCTGCTGTTCTTCAAGGCTAATGGTATGGGAGCAATGGAGATGCACCATGTCCTGGACACATATATACTGTCAGGCAACCGGGCAGCGTATTAACTATGACAAGTCTTCTATCTATTTTATCAAGGGTGTCCTGGATTCGGTCAGGCAAGAAATCAAAGAGACGCTAAATGTTCCCAACGAAACACTAAATGAAAAGTACTTAGGGATGCCCTCAAATATAGGGAGTTCGAAGAACGGGGCTTTTAAATACCTCAAAGACCGACTTTGGTGTAAGGTACAGGGTTGGATTGAGCCCACCATGTCTTCTGCTGGCATGGAAGTTCTTGTCAAATCTGTGGCTCAGGCAGTCCCGGTCTTCTCCATGTCTTGTTTCAAGCTCCCAAGAGATTTATGTGAACATCTGAATATGCTGATTCGCAAATTCTGGTGGGGGACAAAGGATGGGAAACGGAAACCACACTAGGTCTCCTGGAAAACAATGACACAACCCAAAGGTATGGGAGGTCTTGGGTTCAAAGATTTCGAGCTTTTTAATCTATCCATGTTGGCAAGGCAAGCATGGTGACTGTTGCAGCACCCGGAATCTCTAAGTGCGCGTGTGCTGAAAAGCGTTTATTTCCCAAACTCTGACATCTTGCAAGCGGTGCTGGGAAGCCACCCGAGCCAGATTTGGCGTGCCATCTTAGAGGGAAGAGATGTACTGAAACAAGGTTTGATCAAGCGGATTGGCAACGGTGCAGATACAAATATATGGACGCAAAACTGGTTACCTAGAGAGGAGATGATGCGGCCTTATGGATCCATCACACCTAACCCTCCCACTATGGTTTCTGAGCTCATAACTACCGTAACCGTGTCCTGGAATAAACAGCTCATCCGGACAACCTTCATGCCGATGGATGTACAGGTTATTCTTGGAATACCCTTGTGCACACGAAATGTCGATGACTTTTGGTCTTGGCACTATGAAAAGCATGGGTCTTTTTCTGTGAAATCAACATATAATATGCTCGTTGCTACAAGGAACCGAAGAGAAGCATGGCTTGAAGAAATCCTAGGATCATCCAGCTCCAGGGCCGAGGAGGGGGCGTGGAAAACCCTGTGGAAAACTGCAGTTCCGGGAAAAGTACGGATGTTTTTATGGAGATTGTCGAAACACTCGCTCCCGACTAATGATGTTCGTGCTCATCGTCACATGGCCGATTCCCCGCAGTGCGGCTTGTGTGGAGTGCGAGACTCCTGGCGTCATTCACTCTTGGAATGCACGTCGTCTAGAAGTGTATATGGGCTCTCATGGATGAGGAAGTTACACATAAAATAACAGAAACATCTGAACCCAAGGCAAAGCAGTGGCTATTCACACTAATGGAACTGCTATCTCATGAGGAGTTTGTAATGGCTGCGGTGACTCTTTGGACTATCTGGCACTCAAGGCGGAAGGCGCTCCACGAAGCTATATTCCAAAGTCCCCAAGCGACTCATGGATTCATCACAAGGTTTATAGCCGACCTCGGAATCGTCAACGAGAAAAAACAAAGGCGGTCGTCGGCAGCCGTCACACACGATCATGTGAATTTATGCCCAGCTAAGCCACCAGCTGGACATTTCAAAATACATGTGGATGCCGGTGTGGCAGGAAGATGTGGAGGATCAGCTGCGGCAATCTGTAGAGATGAAGAAGGAAATTACATGGGGAGTTCAGCCCTTGTTGTCGAAGGGGTCACGGACCCAGCCTCCCTTGAAGCGATGGCATGCCGGGAGGCACTAGCCCTGGCAGAGGATCTTGGAATCCAAAACCTGGTGGTGGCTTCGGATTGCCAACAGGTAGTATTAGACATCAACAATAACGCTAGGGGAAGGTATGGAGCGATTGTCAGCGAGATTAACCTTAGATCACCTCCTTTGCACTGTACTTTTGTTTTTGAGAGTCGTAGGGTCAATGTTGAAGCACATCGTCTAGCAAAGTTTTCTTTTTCTAGAGGTCCACGACGCCAGTTTGGTGCTCCTCATGATGTCAGATGTATCCCACTTCATGTGGAATTTCATGAATAAATCTGATTTTTACGCCTCAAAAAAAGCTGCTTAGCTGATCAATTCATCTACAGGGCTTACCAGGAGCGATCAAAAATAAATACATGCATCGCTACTAGGTGCCTTGGTTGTTCTATAAAGAAATTAATTACTACTCCCTCCGTCCCATAATATAAGAAAGTTTTTTACACTAATGTAGTGTAAAAAACATTCTTATATTATGGGACGGAGGGAGTAGCAAGTATCTTCACCAAAAACGTTCAGACATAATATAAAACAATAATATGTTTTAATCACTAATATTAATCGGGTGACCCATCGGATGACCCATGGGCAGAATATTATGCCCATACCCTACCCATGAGTAATCGGGTTACCCATCGGGCTTACCCATGGGTGAATATGGCGACCCATACCCTGTCCATTCGGATCGGGTGCCCATGGGCACGGCCAACCATGGGTCGGATTGCCGGGTTGAATGGCCAGAGAGAGGCAGTGGGGCCTGTCGGCAACAGGAGAGAGCCGCCGCACGGGGAGGGCCAGGATGGGGGGGGCGGCCGCACGGGGAGGGCCATGATGTTGGGTGCGGCCGCACGGGGAGGGTCGGGATGGGGAGGGCAGCCACACGGGGACAGCCGACCGTGATGGGGGAGGAAGGTCGCCAGAGCAGGGAGATCGAGTGAGTGAGAGTGGAGAGGGAGAGTGACAGGCACAGGAGATAGGGCCAGTTAGCAGTAGCGCATGCTACAAACAGGCGTTGGTGCTAGCGGAAGTACCTGCAGCGGGTGCGGGCGGCCCAGCGCTGCTGCTAATTGAGACCCACCAGCTGGCCCGTCTAATCGTAGTAGCAGCGAGGGACCAGCGGCCCGCGATACATCTACCGGATTAGTTGTAGCACCGGGTGTAGGGTTGGCGCTGTTACTAAGGCTCGACCTGGGGTACCTCGGGGCCTGCTTAGTAGCAGCGGTTTTCGTGTCAGCACGCGCTACTACTAACATATACCTATAGCGTCGGTCTTATGCCGGCGCTACTGCTACTTAACAGTAGCGTGTGTCACTTACCTCGGGCTGGACGTACCGAGTGGGCTTTTCGGCCCACTCATGGACCGCGTTGGACCGGACCGATTGGTCCTGGCCCGCTGGAAAATATGTCCGGTCTGAGCCGTGAATTTCGGCCCGAAAATCGACCGGTCCGGTCCGGTCTTAGCTCGGTTAACTCGGTTGGACCGAAACAAACATGGCGGTTTCTCAATCAGGCAGCCTTCTGGCGACATGAACCAGCGATGGGGTCTGAATCCAGCGTGGCCAACACGGGGCAGTTCATATTCGAGCAACTGACGCGGCGATGAGGCAGTTCCGACGATGGCGGCGAGAAGTCCGTCGACATGGCGCACGACAAGGGCGGCCGTCCTTTTCCTTTTATTCAGCGTAATATTAGCGTAAAAGGATGGAGTTTCTCTGCCGTTTTCCTTTCCATTCATTCAGCGTAGGAGAAACAGAAAGAACGAGAAAGACGGGATCGATCTGATACGGACGTTTCCCTTTCCTTTCATTCAGCATAAAACGTTTTTCATTAATGATCTGGCTTGTGCGTCCACTACGCCGACGACTAGGACTCAGTTCCACGTTAGGTCTGATCCACTAATTACGGAGGACTAGCACACACAAATTTGTGCGCTCATGCACGGGCTACCTTATTTGCATGCGGGTAAGAAAATGCTAAGAAAACACAACAAAGGCGTGCACAAGATATAGATCTGGAACCGAACACATAGCCCGCATCGTTGGCTTTCTCCTGGAGGATCCCAGCGCGCGCGCGTGCGTTGCTGCTAGTGCACCAGCACTTCGCCGGCCACATGCTGGAGGACCCCGACGTGCGCGTTGCTGCGGCTGCCGGTGTGATGTTCGTGGTCGCGATGGCTCACTCCCGTGCCTTCCGGCGTCCATGGTCACCGTGCAGAAGCTCATGACCACCACATCCACATCCTCACGCCCCCGCCATGGTCACCACATCCGTCTCTTGCCGTCGTTGCCGACGCCGTGGTCATCGCAAAACCTCTCCATGGCCGGTCCTCCGGGTCCTCTCAGTCCGGCTCAGGCTTCGTCGCTGCCGGTCCGGTTTCTGAAAACAGGACCGCGAGGCTGGTCGGTCCGGTCCGGCTCAGTCCACCGGCGGCCGGTCCAACAGGCGGCTCGGTCAAGGCCCGGCTGGACCGTGTCCATCCTGACACTTACCCATCGCTACTGCTAGGCGTCTACTATTATTGTTAGAAAATAAGGTAGCATTTTCTTACCCGCATGCATGCAAATAAGATAGCACGTGCAAATATAGGAGATGAGACACATTCATCTCCTATACAATAAATGTGTCTCATCTTCTATCAGGTATTTCCTAGTAGTGTTGCATTATTTGAAAAAATAACTTTGCGCCTAACCGGTGTTGAATGTTACTTTGGCTGGCACACACGCAGAGAATATTCACTAATGTGCGAAAGGTACCGGCGACCGATCGCCTCCATCAAAGCGTGTCTGTGTTCTAAAAAAGCCGAATCAACAACTCATCTTCTCATACACTGCTCAGTACCTAGGGCGACCTGACGATTATTGACTCTCTCAACATGACTTAGCCATCTCCGAGCCAGCTAATAAAGTAAGGAACACAGTAATCATGGCTCTCTTGTTGAATATCTAGAAGTGCCAGAACGCAGAAGTTTTCAGGACCTAGAATGAACACCTTCAAGTTGTTATCTCTGTTGAGTATCATTATTATTATAGAATCATAGGATAGCGTAGGATTTATTCCACCTTGCCTTATACTCCAAGATGACCTTGTACTCCTATATAGATGCCCACGAGGCTCAAGCAATACATAAAACAATCCCACCAAATTCCTCTTTTCCTTCTAACATGGTATCAGCCTAATTGATCTTATACCCTAGCCATCGCCGCTTCGGCACCCGCGCGCCGCCCCGGGGCGGTCGGCCTTCATGACCGCCGCCGGGGGCTGCGCAGCCCGTACCTAGGGTTCGTCCGACGGTCGTGTTGACCGGCTGCCCTAAAGAGTCTTTTTCCCGATCGTTGATCCGGGTTTTTCTTTCTTCCACCGGTCCGTTTGATCAATTTTTCTTTTTTAATTTTCCGATCTAGGATCGGTTTGCGTGGCCCACCGCAGTTGGTCATCTACAACACGCCTCTACCGAATAATCGCCGACGACTCTCGCCTTCACTCGACTGCAACGCGTGCATTGGTACGGTGGCCGGTCGCGTCCTATACTGGCCCTCCGTCCCGCGCGCGTGCGGGCCGCTTGGTGTGGACGGCCGCTAGCGCCTGTCCACCAGGCCACCTGGATCCACGCCGCTGTTGCATGCATCCCGTGCAATGCATGGCATGCGTTTTTCCGGCCGGCTGAGTGCTATTGGCAAGCCTGACTGCGGTCCTCATGCCACGTCCGACCCGTGCAGAGGTACCGTCGCGGGTGTTTCGTCTTCGGCTCATGTCTTTTGGATTCTCGCTCGTCGCGTCTACGGTCAGATCAACCGTCTACGCGCAGCTTCGCAGGATCTCATGAAGATTGTTTTCGAGTACAACGTGTTTCTTCATTGACCGAGCAACGGGTTACCGTTGCGTCGTCTCATCAGGCCGCACCGCCGCCGTCCCGTGGTTTTTTTCGTGGCTGTATCGATCCGCGCCGTCGCTGCGTCGCCCCTACGGGCCGTAGCGCCGCGACACGTGGTCTCCGCCGCCGCCCTGAGACTGTTATCGTGGTTGCACTACATCGCGCGCTGCCGTTGCGTCGCCCCTTTGGGCCGTAGTGTCGCGGCCCGCGGTCAACCGCCGCACCGAGGCCGTCCGCTCCAGGCCGTCCCCGAGGCTGCACCGACCCTCGCGCTGCCGCTGCGTCGCCCCATCGGGCCGTAGCGAGCGTGGCACGCGATCCCTGCAACCGCTCTGAGGTCTTCTGCGCCGTCGCTCCAACCTGCCCGCCGCCGTTGTGTCGCCCCTTCGGACCGTAACGCTGCGGCCCGTGATCCACTGCCGTCCACGCGCGTTGACTTCCTCGTGACATGCGCCGCGCCGTCTCCCTTGGCGCAGGAACGTCACCATCCACGCCGGTCTTCGTCACGCTGTCGGGTTCATTATCGCCTACTTCGAGCACCGCCGCCGCGCTCCTTCTCTAGCCGCCGCCTCCTCCTCAGGCCGCTGCTGCTCTTCTTCCACGGCTCCACGACGACTACCTCGACACCGGCAACCCTCGGCTCGACACCGACCACGGCGTTCTTCGCACGGCTACCTCGACTACGGCTACACCACTTACGCTCTTGGCTACCTCAACAAACGGCACAAAGGGCTATCGCCTTACTTGAGCAACCTCGTCGGTTGCCACTCCAGCCACGACTCCGTGATGCGTCGACCGTTAC
>NC_057800.1:33867342-33893182 GCF_018294505.1 Triticum aestivum | reverse complement strand
GGCTTGCCTTCGGATTCTTCTCCAGTCTCACCGCCTGCGTCGCTACCGTTGTGACTGCGGGGGGATGTTGAGTATCATTGTTATTATCAAAACATAGGATAGCGTAGGATTTATTCCACCTTGCCTTGTACTCTAAGACGACCTCTTGTACTCCTATATATATACCCACGAGGCTCAAGCAATACATAAAACAATTCCACCAAATCCCTCTCTCCCTTCTAACAATCTCCAGTTATGCAAATGATATTTTGCCTTGATCAGACAAATGTGAACATGAATCCAAAAGGCCATTGCTCCATGACAGGGGGGCTATGCTTTCGAGACTTGATGTGTCTCTGTTTGGGGAGTAGTTTGGGTCGCCTTGGTCTTCTCTCCCTGCTTCTTTGTAGGAGTATATGACATAGCCTACAAATATACTCCCTCACTTAGTATAAAGTCAAGTCATTTATTTTGGGATGGTGGAAGTATAAAAAAAGTTCAGGATGGCTCAATGCTGTGGTTACCCCCACCCCCTCTTAAAATCACAAAGTTTTTTGATGCTCAACGACGTGTACCACTCCTACTAAACCGAGCAGGGGGGCCCTATATTAGGTGGGTTTTTTTTCGATAAAGGACTTTTCATTGAATAGATATATCGAGGTGATACAATCGTATCAAAAGAAAGCCCGGCCTCTGGATAGCTAGATGCACATAGCCAAAAAGTCTAGAGCACCCTAAAAATAAAATAATTTGATACAATGTCAAGCAATAAATCGTGTCCAGCCTAAGGAGCGGTAGATCCTATCCGTAAATCACACCGCCATCCTTGGGGGTAGAAAACCTCCCTGATCGTACGCCCCAGCCGTGTAGACGCCATCATAAAAAGGTCCATGTCCTCCGGCTTCTGCAGGATAGACCAAGTATGGATCCATCATGTACAAACATGAATAACCTGCATAGAAGATGAGACACATTTATTGTTAAAAACCACATCATTCCTCGTAAGCCACATTGCCCAGCATAATACCGTCGCTCCCACAAAAATATGTGCAGAAAATTGTTCATCAATACCCCGCAACCAGTTGCCGAACATATTCCGTGCACTACGTGGTGGGTATAAATTCGAAGCTACTTGGACCATGGCCCAAACTGCCTGAGCGAACTTGCACTCAAAAAATAAGTGTTTGATAGACTCGTCATGTTGGCAAAAGACACATGTTTTGGAACCATGCCAGTTTCGTCGTGCCAGATTATCTCTAGTTAGGATGACTCCTTTGTTTAGAAAGCAGTGGAAAATCTTCACTCTTAGAGGAATTTTTAGCTTCCACAATTTCATGTTATCTACTGGAACATCACAATGAAGCATTGCATCATACATGGATTTGACCGAAAATTTGCCATTCTGGTGCAAGTTCCATCGAAAAGTGTCTGGCTCATCTGACAGTTGAATGTCCTCCAGGCGTGTGAGTAATTCATTCCATGCTGCCAGACGAGTGCCCAAAATATCCCTACGGAAAGAAATATCGCGATTTTCTTGTCCTAAGAATTGTTTGATCGTGACAAATTTATGTCTGACAATCTGGTACAAGCTCGGATATTGCACCATTTGTGAGTTGTTCCCTAGCCAGGTATCTTCCCAGAAATGAACCTGAGAACCGTCCCTAACCGAGAAGGTCCCAAATTGGAAGAAGAATTCCTTGGTCTTCATGACACCACTCCAAAAATGTGAATCCCCAGGATTCCAACGAATTTGAGAAATTGCATTGGATCCCACATACTTGTTGCGAATGATTTCTTGCCATACTCCATTCTCAATGAGTAGTTTATAAACCCACTTGCTGAGAAGAGCGATGTTTTTAACCTCAAAGGTCTTGGATTCCCAGCCCCCCTTGACATTTAGGTCTGCATAATACGCTCCACCTAGCCAGTCGATATTTCTTGGTTTCGTTATCACACTGCCAAAAAAATCTAGATCTAAAGTAGTCTAGACGCTGTAGAACCCCTTTCGGCAGGTGGAAGAATGACAACATATATAAAACCATGTTGCTTAGGACAAAATTTATCAAGATCAATCGCCCCCCCATAAGATAAGAGTTTGGCCTTCCAACTGGCTAATCGTTTCTCATGTCTCTCTTCCACAGGCTTCCACTCAGCGATAGTTAAACGCCGATAGTGTATGGGAATACACAGATACCGAATCAGAAACTGCCCGAGCTGGCATCCAAAAATCTCAGCATACTCGGGTGCTGATTCTGCAGCATCGCCAAAGAAAAAGAGTTTGCTCTTATGAAAGTTAATTTTGAGACCAGAAAGTTCCTCAAAAGCACATAATAACAACTTGAGATTTCTTGCCTTATCTAGATCATGATCCATGAATAGTATCATGTCATCCGCATATTGTAGAATGGATAGACCATCTTCTACCAAGTGTGGAATGACCCCACTAATTTGACCATCCAGCTTAGCCCGCTCAGCAAGGGTAGCTAGCATGTCGGCCACAATGTTAAACAGAATAGGAGATGCAGGGTCGCCTTGACGAAGCCCCTTCATTGTCTGAAAATAGTTGCCAACGTCATCGTTAACTTTTATGGACACACTACCTCAAGAGACAAAGCTCTCTACCCAACAACACCATTTTTGTGAAAACCCTTCATGCGCATGGTTTGCAACAGGAAGGGCCACTTAAGTTTGTCGTAGGCTTTCTCAAAATCAATTTTAAGAATGACACCGTTCAACTTTTTTCGGTGCAGTTCATGTATAGTTTCGTGCAGGACGACCACTCCATCTAATATGTTGCGGCCTTGCATTAATGTTGTTTGAGTGGGTTTTAGGACATGGTCAGCTACACCATTCAACCGATTAGTCGCTACCTTTGTAAAAAATTTAAAACTTACATTAGGAAGGCAAATCGGTCGATATTGTTGAATACGACTAGCCTCCTTAATCTTAGGAAATAGGATAATTTCCCCAAAGTTTAAACGAGAAATATCAAGGTCAACGGAATGCAGTTGGTTAAACAACTGAACCAAGTCTACCTTAATCGCGTCCCAAAATCATTGATAGAACTCTACGGGAAAGCCATCCGGTCCCGGCGCCCTTGTTGTGTTCCATCAAAAACACCGCGGTTCGAATTTCCTCCTCAGAAAACGGAGAGGTTACAAATTCATTTTCCGCTTCCGTAACTTGAGTAATGCCATGAGTAATGGATTCGTCCAGCTGAAAATTAGTTTCAGTTGAAGGCTGATACTTCTCCAACGTATCTATAATTTTTTATTGCTCCATGCTATATTATCTACTGTTTTGGACATTATTGGGCTTTATTATCCAGTTTTATATTATTTTTGGGACTAACCTATTAACCGGAGGCCCAACCCAGAATTGCTGTTTTTTTTGCCTATTTTAGGGTTTCAAAGAAAAGGAATATCAAACGGAGTCCAAATGGAATGAATCCTTCGGGAACGTGATTTTCTCACCGAACATGATCCAGGAGACCTGGACCCTACATCAAGAAACAAAGGAGGAGGCCACGAGGTAGGGGGCGCGCCTATCCCCCCCCCACCCCAGGCGCGCCCTCCACCCTCGTGGCCCCCCTGTTGCTCCACCGACGTACTCCTTCCTCCTATATATACCTACGTACCCCCAAACAATCAGATACAGAGCCAAAACCCTAATTCCACCGCCGTAACTTCATGTATCCATGAGATCCCATCTTGGGGCCTGTTACGGAGCTCCGCCGGAGGGGGCATCCATCACGGAGGGCTTCTACATCAACACCATAGCCTCTCCGATGAAGTGTGAGTAGTTTACCTCAAACCTTCGGGTCCATAGTTATTAGCTAGATGGATTCTTCTCTCTTTTTGGATCTCAATACAATGTTCTCCCCCTCTCTTGAGGAGATCTATTCGATGTAATCTTCTTTTTGCGGTATGTTTGTTGAGACCGATGAATTGTGGGTTTATGATCAAGATTATCTATGAACAATATTTGAATCTTCTCTGAATTCTTTTATGTATGATTGGTTATCTTTGCAAGTCTCTTCGAATTATTAGTTTGGTTTGCCCTACTAGATTGATCTTTCTTGCAATGGGAGAAGTGCTTAGCTTTGGGTTTAATCTTGCGGTGTCCTTTTCCAGTGACAGTAGGGGCAGCAAGGCACGTATTGTATTGTTGCCATCAAGGATAACAAGATGGGGGTTTTATCATATTGCATGAATTTACCCCTCTACATTATGTCATCTTGCTTAAGGCGTTACTCTGTTTTCATTAACTTAATACTCTAGATGCATGCTGGATAGCGGTCGATGAGTGGAGTAATAGTAGTAGATGCAGGCAGGAGTCGGTCTACTTGTCTCGGACGTGATGCCTATATACATGATGATACCTAGATATTCTCATAACTATGCTCAATTATGTCAATTGCTCAACAATAATTCGTTCACCCACCATAAAATACTTATGCTCTTAAGAGAAGCCACTAGTGAAATCTATGGCCCCCGGGTCTATCTTCATCATATTAATCTTCCAATACTTAGTTATTTCCTTTTCTTTTTACTTTGCTTTTATTCTACTTTGCATCTTTATCATAAAAATACCAAAGTATTATCTTATCATATCTATCAGATCTCACTCTCGTAAGTGACCGTGAAGGGATTGACAACCCCTTATCGCGTTGGTTGCGAGGAGTTATTTGTTTTGTGCAGGTACTAGGGACTTGCGTGCAGCCTCCTACTGGATTGATACCTTGCTTCCCAAAAATTGAGGGAAATACTTACGCTACTTTGCTGCATCATCCTTTCCTCTTCAAGGAAATTCACAGTGCTCAAGAGGTAGCAAAGGCCCAAAAAGGTCTTTGTAAAACTTAGTGATAAAATTTCTAAGTGGTACGTCCCCCTCTATTCGGCCTTCCTCCTGGTCAAGGGCGAATATACGCTTCTTTCTATGCCTGCCATTGGCTAGCATTTGAAAGTATTTTGTATTATCATCACCTTGCACTAGCGAATCCGCCTTGCTACGTTGGTACCATTTAATCTCTTCCTCACGTAGTAGGCGGGCAATCTGCTCGTTAAGATTGCTTTTTTGCTCAATCTCAATAGCAGACAGAGGCCCCACCTCCGCTATTTTATCAAGGGAATCAATTAAGGTAGACAATCGCAGTTTCTATTTTTTGTAAATGCCAGCAGTATGCTTGGCCCATCCTCGAAGGAATCGACGCAAGGCGCGGATTCAATTATTCCATCGTTGAATGGGTGTGTTACCGCGAGGCTGGCACGCCCACACCTTCTTAACTAGCTCATGAAGTCCCTCTAGTGAGCCATCCCAGTTCAAATTTAAACTGGTGACGATTAGAACTTGGGATTGGTTGTCCAAAATCGGTTAGCAACGGAGCGTGATAAGGCCTCAATTCTTTCTAGTTCCCGAACCGAGGCTAGCGGATATTTATATTCCCAGACGGTGGTAACTAGCACCCGGTCCAGTTTTTCAAAAGTTGGCACCGGTCGGTTATTGGCCCAGTTATACTGACGACCAGACATCGTGATCTCCCTCAGATCCAGGCTGTCAATAACAGCATTAAAGAGGAAAGGCCACCTAGTGTCAAACCGATCATTTTTTTCCTGCTGATATCGAAGGATATTAACCACCCCCCCCCCGATTAACATGGGATGGGGATTATCTGGACATGTATTAACCAGTTCTTTTAGAAATGCAGAATTAAACTCCTCTTGAACGGCGCCATATACAGCCACCAGACTCCAGATGAAGTTGTCGGACTTATTTCGAAGGTGGAATTTGATATGATACTCTCCCCTTGACGTGGACAATAGTTGTAAGTATGTAGAGTTAATACCTACCAATATTCCCCCGGACCTCCCGGTCGGCAGTAAGACGTGCCATTCGTAATCAAAACCACATGAAAAGTGGTCCAGATCACGTGTTGGAAAATCACGTTTACCCGACTCAGTGATAGCCACAAAGTCCAACGTATGATCCTTTGCACAATCGGCAATGTGTTTATGTTTAGCCAAGTCACCAAGATCTCTGCTATTCCAGAACATGCCTCTCATGATGAACCAACTTTATGTTTAGAGACCTTTGCCTTCTTAGAAGAGCGTCCTCTTTTCTTTGCAGAGTTAGACTTGTTCTTGTGCACAGACGCGACAAGCTCAAAAAGCGTAGTGTCACGTACAGTATCGTCAAGGTCTACTTCAGTCATGTTTTTAACCAAATGTGAGAGAAGCTTGCCTTCATGATTGGCATCAGCATCCTCATCCTTCTCATATGACACGAGAGGGTTGACAAAGCTCGAAAAATTTGGAGCAACCATAAGCCAGTCGAACTCCACTTGTTTTAGAGCCATGACCGAAAAATCTATCTCATTCTCATTACGTCCTAGTGACACCCCAAGTCTAGTGAGATTTGAAGATACTTTGGAATTATCAAAAGACATAAAAGATTTGCGAGAGGGGGTACCTCCGAAGTCTAGGTTGCGTGCAGGAGTCCTACGCATGGCCTTCACCATAGTGTCCTCGTCGGTGGCTGCTGATCCGTCAGTCCCGACATGATGACGCCCGCTGCGCCTCAACGGCGAAGGAGTAACATCGGCCTTGGAGCCCATATCATCGACTCCGATAGGCGTAGTAGGCTGCTGCGGCTATATTAGGTGGTGGTTTATTTTAATCCAACAAACATGGCATCTAGTCAACCTTCAAGTTTATCGATCAAATACCTTCCCTCCTATTGCCCGGCTAGCAGGCTGGGTGTCCGATCTCTTTGTTTGCTCCGGAGTTGTGGTTGGTTTTGGCAACTCGTGACATGTGTTGCCGATGTTATGATCCTCGAAAGTACAATAAAATACTCCATTAGTAAAAATTTGCTAATGTATGTTTCGAATTGACTGATTGGTCCCCTAATTTTTTTACTCCTCGCATTATGTGGATCAAGCGGAGATGTCCGGACCAGGTGAGTCTTGAGTGACTTTCTTGCATTAAGACAAGTCCCACCTTCCTGTATCACACCGCGAGGAGATGGGGAGGAATCCTAGGCATGGCCAGGAGATTCTTGGCATCAATGGCGGCAGCGAGGCCTCCATGTCCTCCCTCCAAGTGTCCTGGCGTGGGCTGGCACATCTGGATCGGGGTGCCTTGCTGTCGCGAGGCCAGCGGCATTGCGGGCTGCTTGCGTGGTGATGGCGTACTTGCATGGCGGGGCGTGACAGACTGGGCATTGGGGGACATGGTGGTGCGGCGGCCGTTGGAGGGTTGGCGCGTGCTCTCCTCGTGGGCATGCGGTCTTCGTGATGGTGACCGGTTAGAGGCCCACAGTTGGTGGCGTTGGTGGATGACGCTTAGTGGGGCGTCGGAGGCAACAATGACTAGCGTGACTAAGGCTATCCGGTGCCCAGTCCAGATTTGGAATTGCCAGATCCCATGGGGCGCTGGTACGTCTTCAACGTATCTATAATTTTTTATTGTTCCATGCTATTATATTATCTGTTTTGGATGTTTAATGGGCTTTAATATACCTTTTTATATTATTTTTGGGACTAACCTACTAACCAAAGGACCAGTGCAAATTGTTGTTTTTTTGCCAATTAGTATTTCGCAGAAAAGGAATATCAAACGGAATCCAAACGGAATGAAACCTTCGGGAGAGTTATTTTTGGAATAAACATGATCCAGGATACTTGGAGTGGACGTCAAGAAAGAAGCGAGGAGGCCACGAGGCAGGAGGGCATGCCCCCACCCTCATGGGCCCCTCGCAGCTCCAGCGACCTACTTCTTCCTCCTATATATGTCATATACCCTAAACACATCCAGGAGCACCACGAAACCCTATTTCCACCGCCGCAACCTTCTGTACCCGTGAGATCCCATGTTGGGGCCTTTTCAGGCACTCAGCCAGAGAGGGAATCGATCACGGAGGTCTTTTACATCAACACCATAGCCTCTCCGATGATATGTGAGTAGTTTACCGCACACCTTCGGGTCCATAGTTATTAGCTAGATGGCTTCTTCTCTCTCTTTGGATCTTAATACAAAGTTCTCCTCGATTCTCTTGGAAATCTATTCGATGTAATTCTTTTTGCGGTTTGTTTGTCGAGATCCGATGAATTGTGGGTTTATGATCAAGATTATCTATGAACAATATTTTATTCTTCTCTGAATTCTTTTATGTATGATTTAATATCTTTGCAAGTCTCTTCGAATTATCAGTTTGGTTTGGCCTACCAGATTGATCTTTCTTCCAATGGGAGAAGTGCTTAGCTTTGGGTTCAATCTTGCAGTGCCCTTTCCCAGTGACAGCAGGGGCAGCAAGGCACGTATTGTACTGTTGCTAGCGAGGATAAAAAGATGGGGTTTATATCATATTGCTTGAGTTTATCCCTCTACATCATGTCATATTGCCTAATGTGTTACTCTGTTCTTATGAACTTAATACTCTAGATGCATGCTCGATAGCGGTCGATGTTTGGAGTAATAGTAGTAGATGCGGAATCGTTTTGGTCTACTTGTCGCGAACGTGATTCCTATATACATGATCATGCCTAGATATTCTCATAACTATGCGCTTTTCTATCAATTGCTTGACAGTAATTTGTTCACCCATCGTAGAATTTGCTATCTTGAGAGAAGCCACTAGTGAAACATATGGCCCCCGGGTCTATCTTCCATCATATTATTTTCCCATAAACTTGCTATTTCTATCGTTGTTTATTTTGCAATCTTTATTTTCCAATCTATACAATAAAAATACCAAAAATATTTATCTCATTATCTCTATCAGATCTCACTTTCGTAAGTGACCGTGAAGGGATTGACAACCCCATTATCACATTGGTTGCGAGGTTCGTGTTTGTTTGTGCAGGTACTATGGACTTGCGTGTTACCTCCGACTGGATTGATACCTTGGTTCTCAAAAACTGAGGGAAATACTTATGCTACTTTGCTGCATCACCCTTTCCTCTTTAATGGAAAACCAACACATGCTCAAGAGGTAGCAGGCGCTGGTCGATGTCCTCTCTGGTGGTGCTTGTAGTCACTTGGCCGGCGGCATAGAGCCTTCGTGTGTGGCCCAGGGCGTCCTTGTCGGGCACCGGTGCGTCAACTTTAGCCTCTTTCTCTTCTACTGGCATGGTGGGGTCTCATGGGTGAGGGGAGGGGGTGCTTACTTCCTGTCCTCGTTGGTAGTGGCTGCACGTTGTGGTATCGGTGTGAGGTGTGGTGCTCTGGATGGCGGGCTACTAGGAGGATCTCTGGTGGCCTTCGTGGTGGTGGTGGTTGTAACTCTTGGTCATGTTGGCTACTAGGGTGTGGCGGTGGGTGGTACTGGCTGGTACCCTTCTGACAAAGGTGGCGTTGCCCAAATCTAAATTGGTGGTCTGGTCCTTATCATGGTTTTGGCTCAAGATTCCTCATTACACCTTTAAGCTACTTGAAAACATAAGTTAAAAATTTATACTTCACCACTTGTCAATAATGCCATTAGCTAATATCTTTGGGCCTATTTCAATTCGACAGATGTTCCACTGGACTCTTCTAGTTTATCTCAGAGCATCTCCACTCGCGCCCTAAACAGGCCCCCAAGGCCATTTTTCCTCGCCGGTGCATAAAAAATGGCCCAGACGCGCTCCAGAAGCCCAGATTTTGCCGATTAGGGCCAAATTTGGTGCCGGCAGACCCATGCCGAACCCGGCGCGCTGGGTGCCAGCCGGGGTCGCCAGGGAAAACGTTTTGGCACAAACCCCCAATGGGCCTGCCGAGTCAGTGATACGTCTCCAATGTATCTATAATTTTTTATTGCTCCATGCTATATTATCTACTATTTTGGACATTATTGTGCTTTATTATCCACTTTTATATTATTTTTGGGACTAACCTATTAACCGGAGGCCTAGCCCAGAATTGCTGTTTTTTTCGTGTTTTAGGGTTTCGAAGAAAAGGAATATCAAACGAAGCCCAAATGGAATGAAACCTTCGGGAACATGATTTTCTCAACGAACAAGACCCTGGAGACATGGACCCTACGTCAAGAAAGAAAAGAGGAGGCCACGAGGTAGGGGGCACGCCTACCCCCCTCCCCAGGCGCGCCCTCCACCCTCGTGGGCCCCCTATTGCTCCACTGACGTACTCCTTCCTCCTATATATACCTACGTACCCCCAAACGATCAGATACGGAGCCAAAAACCTATTTCACGGCAGCAACTTTCTGTATCCACGAGATCCCATCTTGGGGCCTGTTCCGGAGCTCCGCCGGAGGGGGCATCGATCATGGAGGGCTTCTACATCAACACCTTAGCCCTCCGATGAAGTGTGAGTAGTTTACCTCAGACTTACGGGTCCATAGTTAGTAGCTAGATGGATTCTTCTCTCTTTTTGGATCTCAATACAATGTTCTCCCCCTCTCTTGTGGAGATCTATTTGATGTAATCTTCTTTTTGCGGTGTGTTTGTTGAGACCGATGAATTGTGGGTTTATGATCAAGTGTACCTATGAATAATATTTGAATCTTCTCTGAATTCCTTTATGTACGATTGGTTATGTTTGCAAGTCTCTTCGAGTTATCAGTTTGGTTTGGCCTACTAGATTGATCTTTCTTGCAATGGGAGAAGTGCTTAGCTTCGGGTTCAATCTTGCGGTGTCCTTTCCTAGTAACAGTAGGGGCAGCAAGGCACGTATTGTATTGTTGCCATCGAGGATAACAAGATGGGGTTTTCTTCATATTGCATGATTTTATCCCTCTACATCATGTCATCTTGCTTAAGATGTTATTCTGTTTTTAACTTAATACTCTAGATGCATGCTGGATAGCGGTCGATGAGTGGAGTAATAGTAGTAGATGCAGGCAGGAGTCGGTCTACTTGTCTCGGACGTGATGCCTATATACATGATCATACCTAGATATTCTCATAACTATGCTCAATTCTGTCAATTGCTCAACAGTAATTTGTTCACCCACCGTAGAATATTTATGCTCTCGAGAGAAGCCACTAGTGAAACCTATGGCCCCCGGGTCTATCTTTATCATATTAATCTCCTACTACTTAGTTATTTTCTTTGCTATTTCCTTTGCCTTTATTTTACTTTGCATCTTTATCACAAAAATACCAAAAATATTATCTTATCATATCTATCAGATCTCACTCTCGTAAGTGGCCTTATAGGGATTGACAACCCCTATCTGCGTTGGTTGCGAGGATTTATTTGTTTTGTGCAGGTACGACGGACTCGCGCGTAGCCTCCTACTGGATTGATACCTTGATTCTCAAAAACCGAGGGAAATACCTACGCTACTTTGCTGCATCATCCTTTCCTCTTCAAGGAAATTCAATGCAGTGCTCAAGTGGTAGCAAGAAGGATTTCTGGCGCCGTTGCCGGGGAGGTCTATGCAAAAGTCAACATACCAAGTACCCATCACATACCCTTATCTCCCGCATTACATTATTTGCCATTTGTCTCTCGTTTTCCTCTTCCCCACTTCATCCTTGCCGTTTTATTTGCCCTCTCTCTCTATCCTCCCTCTCTTTCTCTATTTGCCTCTTTTTGCCCGCTTGCTTTTTGTTTGCTCATGTGTTAGTTTGCTTGCTTGTCACGATGGCTCAAGATAATACTAAATTGTGTGACTTCACCAATACCAACAACAATGATTTTATTAGCACTCCGATTGCTCCTCTTATCGATGCTGAATTTTGGGAAATTAATACTGCTTTGCTGAATCTTATCATGAAAGATCCATTTTCCGGCCTTCTTAGTGAAGATGCCGCTACCCATCTAAATAGCTTCGTTGATTTGTGTGACATGCAGAAGAAGAAAGATGTGGATAATGATATTGTTAAATTGAAGCTATTTCCTTTTCCGCTTAGAGATCATGCTAAATCTTGGTTTTCGTCTTTGCCTAGAAATAGTATTGATTCATGGAATAAGTGCAAAGATACTTTTATCTCTAAGTATTTTCCTCCCACTAAGATCATCTCTCTTAGAAACGATATTATGAATTTTAAGCAACTTGATCATGAATATGTTGCACAAGCTTGGCAGAGAATGAAATTAATGATAAGTAATTTACCTACTTATGGTTTAAATTTGTGGATGATTGTTCAGAATTTTTATGCCGGATTGAATTTTGCTTCTAGTAATCTTTTAGATTCGGCCGCGGGAGGCACTTTTATGGAAATCACTTTAGGAGAAGCTACTAAACTCCTAAATAATATTTATGGTTAATTATTCTCAATGGTATACTGCCGGGGATATACCCGGCGGTATGACCCAGCCGGAATCATGACCCGGCCGAACTTGGCGACTCACCAGAGACCTGGCTAGAGCTTGGCGATTCACAGACGATCCGCCCGGACATGGCGGTTTACGTGTAACCCGCCTGGACATTATGACTCACTGGAGACCCGATGGACGGATCAGACGGACGACAAGGCCCAAGGCCCAGCAGGCCGGCTTATGCTCTGGTGGGCCGGCTTAAGAGGAAAGAGATGACGAATATTTCCTTTACGATTAAGCAAGACCCGGACTTGTATTCAACTTGTGAGAAAGGATAGACTAGTCCTAGTCCTACTATGACTCCACATGTAACCCGCCCCTTCAACATATATAAGGAGGGGCAGGGCTCCCGAAAGAGGAACAGACAATAAGAAACAATATCTAGGGCTACACACAAAGAGCCGGCTTACCGGCGACACTCTCATGAGCATACTGAGATCTAGCCACAAACAGCATGTAGGGTTATTACCGGATGATGTTTCCCGGGGCCCGAAACTGTCTAAATCCTTGTCTTATGTTGCGTCTCTCGATTCTGCTCAACCCCTCTCAAACTACCACATAGATGTGTTGGCCTCACGACTAAGTCCTGACACTAAGGACATCTGCCGTGACAATTCCACGACAGTTGGCGCCTACCATGGGGCTGCGCACGATGGCGTTGAGTTTTTGGAGGGATTTTTTTATGGATCGAGAAGCTTGCGATGTGCCAGAGGAAAAGAGCCGGCACGAAACAATCGTGTATTATGAACTGGCATGAGACAACTCTCGACATAGCCGGCGTACTCATCGACTTGTGATCGAAAATATGGTTATACTTTGGAGTTGGCATATACGAGATTAGGGTTGCAGTATCCTGAGCGCCGCTGCCGACCCAATCTGGTGTTCCATCAAATCAGACCGATACGGTTTAACTTCTATTTTGAATTCGTACGTAGTGGTGGAGGTCAGCCTCCGCTCGGTTTTCTGTGCGTCTACATCAAGTCGTCGAGTTGCCAAGTCGCCGAGACAGTCAATTTCTGCTATCGTGCACTGTTTCGCCGGTTCAAGTCCTGGGAGCGTCAATTCGTAGCTGCAGGTGCTATTCCTTTTGAGTAAAGGCAGAAGCCAATTGCATCTGGTACTCCTACCGCGAATACTACTTGGAGGCCTGTACTTGCTCGTGTGAGCTCTCAAAAAACAATTAGTACTTGTTTACGTGAGCTCTCAATCAAAAACCAATAGCATAGTCGGCTTCAGTTATACGCCGCTGTTGCGAGCAGCCGTTTTCATCTCGCGGGTGCTAAGACCCGCCACCTCTGCTGCTGTCAAGCCACTGTCAGCCACCGCGGTTCGTTGCCGCCGCCGCCATGGACACGCCTCGACCCCGAGGCGGCCTTCCGCCGCCTCCGCTGGCAATCGGCCACTCCGTCCTCAAGCCGGTCCCTACTAGTGCCTCGACTGTAGGCTGTCTCAGCCCGCTTCGCCGAGCCGCCACACTGACCCGGCTCCGCCTCGGGTTGAAAGAGATATGCTCTATTTACCCAACCCACGAGTAAATTAGAAGTGGAGACCTCCCGTTGCAGTTCCATCGACTGGATTAAGACAGAGAAATAAAGTGCGCCACGATAGCAAATCTGGCCAGAGCGTCACGGGTGCAGGTGCCACGGGCGGTCACCAGGCTGATGAAAACTACTGTCACTACTACAGCCCACATAAGGTCAAGGATTATAATTTTCTACCACTTGCGTAAAGTAACTTGGGCAATGATTCCTAGGCTTTGGCTGAACAAGAGCCTAATTACGTCGAGACCATGTATTGTTACACAAGGCCAAGTACGAGTATTAGTACTTTACTCTGTTTAAAGGTTCAAATCGCAGTACAGCCAGCAAAGACATCCTGGACAAATTTTGACAAACGTGTCACGTCTGCTCAAATAAATCAGGTGCTACTCATCCGGTTTATTTTTTATTAGGACATATTAAATTCTTTCGAAAACTACTCTACATATTTTTTGTATGCAGGGATGATGATTCATTATAAAGGAGGTGTTACGCTGTATCTATCGAGTGTGCATCAGCATCATCATGCACTGGCGTCCACACCCGCTTGCTGTTGAACGGGTGTGTGCAAGTCGCCGCCCATGCAGGTCAATCTACATCAATCCGCCGGGACCGTGCCCACGACTGACTTAATCGTCTGTACGGGTTACAACGCCACGGATGACTCGTCCATCCGCTGCAGGCTTACAACGCTGCGGCCGGCTCATCTGTCTGTTACCGCGGCCGACTCGGCCGTGATTGATTTCAGCTTCACCATAGTGATCATCAACTCCACGGTGGATAATTTCTAGCCTAACATATCAGGTGAAATCCATCCAGTATATTTTTATATATTATATATTATTTTCTTTAAAAGAGCAATTACTCTGGTTTGCGATGTTGTTGAGGCAGGACAATTGTTCACTACATCAACATGACGTGGTTGACTCGCCCGTCCGCACGGCTTACCGCGCCTGCGATTGACTCGCCCGTCCGCGCCGACTTACAACACCGCGACCGATTCATCCGGCTTACAACACCGCGACCGATTCATCCGGCTTACAACACCGCGACCGACTCATCCGGCTTACAACACCGCGACCGATTCATCCTGAGCCGCCAGAACTATATTGAGTCGCTGGTCTGCCTGAGCCACCTCGGTTTCGATAAACGTCGTCCAAACAAAGCAGGTGATGTCCATCCAAGTTTGTTTTATTAGCACATGCTGTTTTTGTCAAAGAACAAGTTTATCTTTGCCTTGATCTGCAATATTGTCTATGCAGGGCAATTATTTATGACAAAAAGTGATATTATACCGTGGAAATGGAGGCATGCCAACATCTTTTGGCACGGGTGGTCATCGTTACTCAACGGACTCCCGCAGCGGCTTACAACACCGTGGCCGTCTCTCGAAACCGCACCGGCTTACAACGCCGTGGCCGTCTCTCACAATCGTGCCGGCTTACAACGCCGTGGCCGTCTCTCGCGACCGCGCCGGCTTACAACGCCATGGCCGTCTCTCGCGACCACATCATCTTACAATAAGGAGGAAAACTTGCCCGTCCGCACCGGCTTACAACGCCACGACCGGTTCATCTCTCTATGCCGCCTCAAATGTTGCGGTCGTTTTTACCGCCCGTCTCTCGCGGCCTGGTCTACATCAACGCACCGGGCCGCACTTGTCTGGATGAGCTGTTTATTGAGCATGAGCAAGTCACTACTTGGGAAGCCTGTTTTTCTTTCAACAAATTGGAGGCTAATTATCATATATTATAAGACGCCATCTGCACTGGATGGTTAATTGGGCAGGCGCACAAGTCGCGGCTACTATAGTTTGGTTAACTTCAAACAGCCAATTGGAAGGAATCATTGGCCGAGTTGCTGACACGGCTCATACGGGATCATTTATAACCCGCCGCAGTCACCTCAACCTTTTGTGGATTCACAGTGCGCTATCAACGCCAATAATATACACCTTCTGCTATGGTCAAATATGGAGAATCTCAAGCCAACTCCTCGAGTCGTCTTGAGACTCGGGGGCTACAATGGTATGACTCGGCAAAATTAGTCGGTCTCAATAAATTCAAGAACTCCGGGTCATTGAAGGGAAAAATAACCCGGCCCCGGAGATTACTGCTAGATCGATGAAAATTTGAAGGCCGTCAGAAGATTTCCAGCTCAAAATAAGGACTCTGGTTTAAAATCCAGCCCAAGGTATATTTGTCCCTCACAAATTTTTGAAGCTCTCAAACCCGGTTCAAAATCCGGCTCAAGGTAAATTTGTCCCTCACAAATTTTGAAGCTTTCAAATCCGGTTTAAAGTTCTGGTTCAAAAAGAATTAATCTCTCGCAAGTTCGAGTTCTAAGAAAAATTAAAGGTTGCCAAAAAGAACTTGCTGCCATGATGCGCGGTTCGAACATAGGTATCCTGCCTTACGGCTTATCCTATTATGGTCACTTGGGGGTTTCCTGCTCATCGAGCATAGCTGTCGGTACCCTCTTGATCAGTGCAATGCAAAAACTTATAGAGAGAATTCCTTATTTGACACTCGCTTAAAATCATGTTCCTTATTTGACACTGAAAAAAATTTCTTCCCTATATGACCTATCGTCTTAATTTCTTTCCCTATATGACACTCTAGTTCATTTTGTACACGTGAAAAGACCTTTTTGCTCCTGCACATAATGTGACCAGAAATATGTAGCATTGAGCCTAATTAGGGAAAATTCGTTTATGAGAGTGAGCACAGCTGAACATGTTATCTCCTCCGTTGGTCTTTTTTGGGATGCGTGTGTATTCTGTATACCTGAGCGTTTGCATCCAATGTATTTAGAACGTATTCAGCTGTGGGTCTAGTTTCATGCGGTATGGTTTGTGAGTGTGACTGTTTGACATACTTTTGTACGTGTGCTTTAACACTAAAATGCATTCTTAAATATGAATCAATTTTTTTAAGCACTTTTGTGTGTGCTTCGGTGATCACCTACGTGCATGCCATTAGTGCATGTGCACGTATTTGCATGGCCCATGCAGGACCTATAGCTGTATGGAAAGAAGTTGCGTGCTAGCACGAACGTACGCCCGGTTCGGTGCAGCCAACATGCGTATGTATATGAACCGGGTCATACGAAGCTAGAATACATGTATTCGCTTGATCGTCAGGGTGCGCGTACGTATTTAAATATCTACGCTCCGGCAGGCAAGCTGGCTGCGTATATGTACACAAATACGTATAGACAACTAGCCAGACCGGTCAATTAGCACATGAACCATCGAAGGCCTCGGTCATGATTTCTTGTACCGGCTGGAGATTTCCAAAGAGCGAGAGACAAAGGCTCTGTTTGCTTCAAAAAAAAATTTGAATTTTGTTTGCTTCAATTTGTATCGATGGATTCCGCTGCCCCACAGGGCCAAAGATTTAAACAACCTTCAAGGGGTTGAGGTGGGGACGCGTTTATATTAAACAATGTTACGTCCATATCGCTCCATAAAAATTGGAACGGCAATGGCCAGCGCCGGACCTTCTCCAGCTGCCTATAAATACCAAGGCACAACGCACGCACAAAAGGAGGCAACGCACGGCACACCCGCGGGGAGCTACCAAGAGATCCATCAATCATCCATCCATAGCACGCCTCAAGCATCACACATCAGCCAGGAGATCGACGTGAGCTCGGCTGTCTTCTGGAGTAGATGGCCGGGAGGGAGGTAGCATAGCCGGCTCCGGCCGTGTTGCGGTTGCTGTCCAGCCGGCCGACTCTGTCCGCCCACCCCGCCGCTTATCCAGAGGAAAATTCCTAAACATAGTAGACTTGACCTGATTTTTTACTGGCCGGCCTAATTCGACAGACTTTTCGAAAGCATATTTGTGGTCACATTATACATATGGGTAAAATGGTCTTTTCACGTGAACAAAATGCACTAGAGTGTCATATAGGGAAAAAATTAAGACTAGAGATCATATAGGGAAGAAAATTTTCTTCAGTGTCAAATAAGGAACACAATTTTAAGAGAGTGTCAAATAAGGAATTCTCTCAAACTTATATGGTCAATTGGGGGCTTCCCGTTCAAACATAGGTCATATTCGAACCAAAAAGAACATAGTTGTCGGTACCCTCTTGATCGGCACAATGCCAAACTCACTAGGGGCTTCTTGATCGTATCTGAATCATAGCTTAACCTCTTTTGGGTCCGACGTGGATCGTAATCGAATCAGCGTCGTTAAACAACTCTCAAGGTCATTTGGGGGCTTCCTGTTCAAACATAGGTCATATTCGAACCAAAGAGAACATAGATGTCAGTACCCTCTTGATCGGCAACGCCAAAGCCACTGGGGGCTATATGATTGTATTCGAATCTTAGCTCAACCCCTTTGGAACGGTTTTCTGATCGTATACGAATCCGAAGCCTTAAATTTTTTAAGTCTTTTTTGCGAACAATTTTGGGTTTTGACTTGAGACCTTTTTTGGATTATATCTCAAATGTATATAAGTGTTTTATGCTTAACCCAGCTTGACTTTTGACTATAAGTCGCCAGCTTATGACAATCATCATCTATGTGGAAGCATTAGCTTCTAAGGATTGGGTTATCACCCTTACTGCACAGGCCATGTAAACCGCCAAGGGTTCTTGTGATCTACTTGTGTGCAGGGTAAGACTACATTTGGGTGGTTACCCGCCCTGGCTCTTGACGTTAAGTCGCCAGGGCATATGTTGTTTAAACTCTGTGCAGGATTTGCAGAATTATGACTTATATAAATGCTTCAGCCCAAGCTCATCACTGAAATTGGTGTCTCAAAAGGGTTATCAATTATTGATTTTCTCAAGGGCTATAGGCCACTGGGTTACAAAAATTCCGGCTTACAATGAATGTACATTATGTCGTCATCGTCCAAGAGCCGCCAGGTATTTAAACTTCGGATTTACTTGTCAACCGATGAGGTATTCAAATCTTTAATAGCCAAAACTGGCTGGATTTTCATGATGATATTGAATGATTGTTGTTTTCATACCGGATTATATTATTCAAATCTTGAATAACCAACATGGCTGGATTTCTATTGTGATTATCAATAACCAGTGTTATGATTGAGGTTTTCAAAGTCGCTTTAGCGCAACGGCTATTATTTTTATCAATGGATATGATTTATTCTACAATGGAAGGAATAATCCGAGTCGCTGCAGGCTTACGACCCGACACTTGGGAGCTACATTATTCAGATTGGGATTATATCAAATATGCAAGTCCCATGTCACTGCCAGCATGCACCATGGCACTTGGGGGCTAATGCAAAGTCATTTTTTGCTCAACTTATTGAAGACCCGACTCATCACATTCTAAATGAGTTGGCCCTTGGAGGCTACCAATTGCTCCTGTCAAAAATTCAAGGTACACAAGCATTAATCCATTATATTGAACGGTCCACTATTCAGTTGGTGGAGTACAAAGCTCTTTACCTTGTGGACGTGGGTTCAAGCCCCGTGGTGGAGAGTATATTATATGATGTTATTATCAATTATATACAAAGTCCCAGCTCAGTATTATCTTACTAAGACAGCCCTTGGGGGCTACACATTGTTGTTCAAATTTACAAGGTTATATCTACAAAATCCCTGCTCAATATTGCATAATGACCCAGCCCTTGGGGGCTACACTGGTTGAAGTTTTCATGAGCATAATGCAATTACAAGTCCCAGGTTGCTGCAAGCATGACAACCCGGCACTTGGGGGCTACATGTGTGGAATATTCAGTTTATATGATTGAGATGAATAAACCGGATGTCTTCAAGGTTGCAACATTTATTGGAGCATGTCTTAAACCATCACTTTGTTCTGCTCAAGACTTGGGGCTACAGGTAATATGGATATAAGGGAGAAAAATCTTCAAATTATCAGTTTTGAGCAAATCAGGAGGATCAATTACATAAACTGGTGTCAACAACAATTATGACCTGGCATCGTCCATTTTATAATCCGGCAGTTTTTGGTAATGATAAACCAGCAAGTTTTACATCTTCAAGCCGGCTGAAAGTCAGATGAGTTTTTCAAGACCAATATTTTTTAAGCCGGCGCTTTGGAAGCCGATTCAAGTGGATTATTTCTTACAATATTTCTCTATAAGACATCAATGTCTGCAAATTGGCTCTGAAGCTGGCCTATTGACCCGGATTTCTCAAAAGAAGGTTTGGACATATCTGTTAAAAGAGATTTGCTATAAGATCTTTGAGTATGCATCCAGGAGGAAATGACAAGGACTTAAAGATGATCAGGTGCCGGTTCAGGAAAATATTTAACCCAAAGCACAACCTATCAAGTTTGTTCTTGTGTTTATTTTATAGGATCAGTTTAACATGGATAAATCCAAATTAAACTGGGGGCTAATGTCGGGGATATACCCCGCGGTATGACCCGGCCGGAATCATGACCCGGTCGAACTTGGCGACTCACCAGAGACCTGGCTGGAGCTTGGCGATTCACTGACGATCCGCCCGGACATGGTGGTTTACGTGTAACCCGCCTGGACATTATGACTCACTGGAGACCCGGCAGGCACATCAGACGGACGATAAGGCCCAAGGCCCAGCAGGATGGCTTATACTCTGGTGGACCGGCTTAAGAGGAAAGGGATGATGAATATTTCCTTTACGAGGAAGCAAGACCCGGACTTGTATTCAACTTGTGAGAAAGGATAGACTAGTCCTAGTCCTACTATGACTCCACATGTAACCCGCCCCTTCAACATATATAAGGATGGGCAGGGCTCCCCAAAGAGGGACAGACAATAAGAAACAATATCTAGGGCTAGACACAAAGAGCCGGCTTACCGGCAACTCTCTCATGAGCATAATGATATCTAGCCACAAACAACATGTACGGTTATTACCGGATGATGTTTCCCGGGGCCCAAAGCTGTCTAAATCCTTGTCTTATGTTGCATCTCTCGATTCCGCTCAATCCCTCTCAAGCTACCACATAGATGCGTTGGCCTTGCGACTAAGTCCTGACACTAAGGACATCTGCCGTGACAATTCCACGACACATACTGAAAGATCTACTAATAAAAAGGTGCATGCGATAAAAGAAATTAATGTTTTGAGTGGAAAGATAGATGAAATTATGAAATTATTTGCTAATAAGAGTGTTTCTTCTGATCCTAATGATATGCCCTTGTCTACTTTGATTGATAATAATAATTAATCTATGGATGTGAATTTTGTTGGTAGGAACAATTTTGGTAACAACGCATATAGATGAAATTTTAATCCTAGGCCTTATCCTAGTAATCCCTCTAATAATTATGGTAATTCCTACAACAATTCTTATGGAAATTATAATAAGATGCCCTCTGATTTTGAATCTAATATTAAAGAATTTATTACTTCGGAAAATAATTTTAATGCTATGATTGAAGAAAAATTGCTTAAGATTGATGATTTGGCTAGGAACGTTGATAGAATTTCTCTTGATGTTGATTCTTTGAAACTTAGATCTATTTCACCTAAGCATGATATCAATGAGTCTCTCAAAGCCATGAGAATTTCCATTGATGAGTAAAAAGAAAGAACCGCTAGGATGCGTGCTAAGAAAGATGCCTTTATAAGAGCGTGTTCTTCTAGTTCCTATGAAAATACAGATGAAGATCTAAAATTTATTGATGTGTCCCCTATTCAATCTTTGTTTTGCAGTATGAATCTTGATAATGATGGGACTGAATATGATCCACCTTTACCTAGAAGGCGTTCCAAGAATTCGGAATTTGTTGATCTTGATGCTAAAATTGATAAAAGTGGGATTGAAGAAATTAAAACCCTACATGTTGCTAAACCCACTATTATGGATTTCAAGGAATTTAACTATGAAAATTGCTCTTTGATTGATTGTATTTCCTTATTGCAATCCGTGCTAAATTCTCCTCACGCTTATAGTCAAAATAAAGCGTTTACTAAACATATCGTTGATGCCTTGATGCAATCTTATGAAGAAAAACTTGAATTGGAAGTTTCTATCCCTAGAAAACTTTATGATGAGTGGCAACCAACTATTAAAATTAAAATTAAAGATCATGAATGCTATGCTTTATGTGATTTGGGTTCTAGTGTTTCCACGATTCAAAGACTTTGTGTGATTTTTTAGGTTTACGTGATTTTGATGATTGTTCTCTAAACATGCACCTTGAGGATTCCACTATTAAGAAACCTATGAGAAGAATTAATGATGTTTTATTGTTGCTAGTAGGAATTATGTGCCCGTAGATTTTATTGTTCTTGACATAGATTGCAATCCTTCATGTCCTATTATTCTTGGTAGACCTTTCCTTAGAACGATTGGTGCAATTATTGATATGAAGGAAGGAAATATTAGATTACAATTTCCATTAAGGAAAGGCATGGAACACTTTACTAGAAAGAAAATTAAATTACCTTATGAATCTATTATGAGAGCCACTTATGGATTGCCTACCAAAGATGGCAATACCTAGATCTATTCTTGCTTGTTATGCCTAGCTAGGGGCGTTAAACGATAGCGCTTGTTGGGAGGCAACCCAATTTTATTTTTATTCCTTGATTTTTGCTCCTGTTTAGTAATAAATAATTTTATAGCCTCTGTTTTGGTTGTGTTTTTTGTGTTTAATTAGTGTTTGTGCCAAGTAGAACCGTTGGGAAGACTTGGGGAAACTCTTGTTGAACTTGCTGTAAAAAACAGAAACTTTAGCGCTCACGAGAACTACTGCCATTTTTATTTGGAAGGTGCTGTTTAGTTAATTATTTTTGCCGATTCTTAATAGATAAATTACTCACGTCCAGAAATTTATTTTAGAATTTTTAGGGTTCCAGATCTTGCTCTAGCTACAGATTACTATAGACTGTTCTGCTTTTGACAGATTCTGTTTTTCGTGTGTTGTTTGCTTATTTTAACGAATCTATGGCTAGTAAAATAGTTTATAAACCATATAGAAGTTGGAATACAGTAGGTATAACACCAATATAAATAAAGAATGAGTTCATTACAGTACCTTGAAGTGGTCTTTTATTTTCTTTCGCTAACGGAGCTCAAGAGATTTTCTACTTTAAGTTTTGTGTTGTGAAGTTTCCAAGTTTTGGGTAAAGATTTGATGGATTATGGAACAAAGAGTGGCAAGAGCCTAAGCTTGGGGATTCCCATGGCACCCCCAAGATAATCTAAGGACACCTAAAAGACAAAGCTTGGGGATGCCCCGGAAGGCATCCCCTCTTTCGTCTATTTGTATCGGTAACTTTACTTGGAGCTATATTTTTTTTCGCCACATGATATGTGTTTTGCTTGGAGGGTCTTGTATTATTTGAGTCTTTGCTTATTAGTTTACCACAATCATCCTTGCTGTACACACCTTTTGAGAGAGCCATACATGATTTGGAATTTGTTAGAATACTCTATGTGCTTCACTTATACCTTTTGAGTTATATAGTTTTGCTCTAGTACTTCACTTATATCTTTTAGAGAACGGTGGTGGATTTTTTTTATAGAAACTATTGATCTCTCATGCTTCACTTAGTTTATTTTTAGAGTCTTAAATAGCATGGTAATTTGCTTAAAATCCTAATATGCTAGGTATTCAAGATTAGTAAAATTTTCTTAGGAGTGTTTTGAATACTAAGAGAAGTTTGATGCTTGATGATTGTTTTGAGATATGGAGGTAATAATATCAAAGTCATGCTAGTTGAGTAGTTGCGAAATTGAGAAATGCTTTTGTTGAAGTTTGCAAGTCCTGTAGCATGCACGTATGGTAAATGTTATGCAACAAATTTGAAACATGAGGTGATATTTGATTGTCTTCCTTATAAGTGGCGGTCGGGGACGAGCGATGGTCTTTTCCTGCAAATCTATCCCCCTATGAGCATGCGCATAGTGCCGAGGTTTTTGATGACTTGTAGATTTTTGCAATAAGTATGTGAGTTCTTTATGACTAATGTTGAGTCCATGGATTATACGCACTCTCACCCTTCCATCCTTGCTAGCCTCTTCGGTACCGTGCATTGCCCTTTCTCACATTGAGAGTTGGCGCAAACTTCGCTGGTGCATCCAAACCCTGTGATATGATATGCTCTTTCACACATAAACCTCTTTATATATTCCTCAAAACAGCCACCATACCTACCTATTATGGCATTTCCATAGCCATTCCGAGATATTGCCATGCAACTTTCCATCATTCCGTTCATCATGACACATTCATTATTGTCATATTGCTTAGCATGATCATGTAGTTGACATAGTATTTGTGGCAAAGCCACCATTCATAATTCTTTCATACATGTCACTCTTGGTCCATTGCATATCCCGGTACACCGCCGGAGGCATTCATATAGAGTCATCTTTTGTTCTAGTATCGAGTTGTAATCTTTGAGTTGTAAATAAATAGAAGTGTGATGATCATCATTTTCTAGAGCATTGTCCCAAGTGAGGAATTATGAAAAAATAGAAAGGCCATATAAAAAAGAGAAAGGCCATAAAAATGAGAGAAAAAGAGAGAAGAGACAGTGTTACTATCCTTTGCCACACTTGTGCTTCAATTAGCACCTTAATCTTCATGTTAGAGAGTCTCTTGTTTTGTCACTTTCATATACTAGTGGGAATTTTTAATTATAGGACTTGGCTTGTATATTCCAACAATGGGCCTCCTCAAGTGCCCTAGGTCTTCATGAGGAAGCAAGTTGGATGCACACCCACCAGTTTCTTTTGTTGAGCTTTCATACATTTATAGCTCTAGTGGATCCGTTGCATGGCAATCCCTACTCCTTACATTAACATCAATCGGTGGGCATCTCCATAGCCCATTGATTAGCCTCGTTGATGTGAGACTTTCTCCTTTTTTGTATTCTCCACATAACCCCCCTCATTATATTCTATTCCACCCATAGTGCTATGTCCATGGCTCGCGCTCATATATTGTGTGAAAGTTTATAGGATTGAGATTACGAAAGTATGAAACAATTGCTTGGCTTGTCATCGGGGTTGTGCATGATGAGAGCATTCTTGTGTGACGAAAATGAAACATGACTAAACCATATGATTTTGTAGGGATGAACTTTCTTTGGCCATGTTATTTTGAGAAGACATAATTGTCAGTTAGTATGCTTGAAGTATTATTATTTTTATGTCAATATGAACTTTTGTCTTGAATCTTTCGGATCTGAATATTCATAACACAATTAAGAAGAATTACGTTAAAAATTATGCCAAGTAGCACCCCACATCAAAAATTCTGTTTTTATCATTTACCTACTCGAGGACGAGCAGGAATTAAGCTTGGGGATGCTTGATACGTCTCCAATGTATCTATAATTTTTGATTGCTCCATGCTATATTATCTACTGTTTTGGACATTATTGGGCTTTATTATCCACTTTTATATTATTTTTGGGACTAATCTATTGTTGGGGAACGTAGTAATTTCAAAAAAATTCCTACGCACACGCCAGATCATGGTGATGCATAGCAACGAGAGGGGAGAGTGTGATCTACGTACCCTTGTAGACCGGCAGCGGAAGCGTTAGCACAACGCGGTTGATGTAGTCGTACGTCTTCACGGCCCGACCGATCAAGCACCGAAACTACGACACCTCCGAGTTCTAGCACACATTCAGCTCGATGACGATCCCGGACTCCGATCCAGCAAAGTGTCGGGGAAGAGTTCCGTCAGCACGACGGCGTGGTGACAATCTTGATGTACTACCGTCGCAGGGCTTCGCCTAAGCACCGCTACACCGCTACAATATTATCGAGGATTATGGTGGAAGGGGGCACCGCACACGGCTAAGAATATGATCACGTGGATCAACTTGTGTCTAGGGGTGCCCCTGCCCGCGTATATAAAGGAGCAAGGGAGGAGGCCGGCCGGCCCGATAGGCGCGCCAAGGAGGAGTCCTCCTCCTAGTAGGAGTAGGACTCCTACTAGGAGGGGGAAGGAAGTGGGGAGGGAGAAGGAAAGGGGGGCGCCGCTCCCCCTCTCCTAGTCCAGTTCGGACCAGGGGGGGAGGAGGTGCACGGCCCACCCTAGCTTCCCTTCTCTCTCTCCACTAAGGCCCATATGGCCCAT
>NC_057800.1:33766450-33867059 GCF_018294505.1 Triticum aestivum | reverse complement strand
GGTCCGATAACCCTCCGGTACTTCGGTTTTCTCCGAAATCACCCGGAACACTTCCGGTGTCCGAATATAGCCGTCCAATATATGAATCTTTATGTCTCGACCATTTCGAGTCTCCCTGTTATGTCCGTGATCACATCCGGGACTCCGAACTAACTTCGGTACATCAAAACTCATAAACTCATAATATAAATGTCATCGAAACCTTAAGCGTGCGGACCCTACGGGTTCGAGAACAATGTAGACATGACCGAGACATGTCTCCGGTCAATAACCAATAGCGGAACCTGGATGCTCATATTGGCTCCCACATATTCTACGAAGATCTTTATCGGTCAGACCGCATAACAACATACATTGTTCCCTTTGTCATCGGTATGTTACTTGCCTGAGATTCGATCGTCGGTATCTCAATACCTAGTTCAATCACGTTACCGACAAGTCTCTTTACTCGTTTCGTAATACATTATCTCGCAACTAACTTATTAGTTGCAATGCTTGCAAGGCTTATGTGATGTGCACAACCGAGAGGGCCTAGAGATACCTCTCCGACAATCGAAGTGACAAATCCTAATCTCGAAATACGCCAACCCAACATTTACCTTTGGAGACACCTGTAGAGCTCCTTTATAATTACCCAGTTACGTTGTGACGTTTGGTAGCACACAAAGTGTTCCTCCGGCAAACGGGAGTTGCATAATCTCATAGTCATAGGAACATGTATAAGTCATGAAGAAAGCAATAGCAACATACTAAACGATCGGGTGCTAAGCTAATGGAATGGGTCATGTCAATCACATCATTCTCCTCATAATGTGATCCCGTTAATCAAATGACAACACATGTCTATGGTTAGGAAACATAACCATCTTTGATTAACGAGCTAGTCAAGTAGAGGCATACTAGTGGCACTCTGTTTGTCCATGTATTCACACATGTATTATGTTTCCGTTTAATACAATTCTAGCATGAATAATAAACATTTATCATGAAATAAGGAAATAAATAATAACTTTATTATTGCCTCTAGGGCATATTTCCTTCAGTCTCCCACTTGCACTAGAGTCAATAATCTAGTTCACATGGCCATGTGATTCAACACTAATAGTTCACATCACCATGTGATTAACACCCATAGTTCACATCGTCATGTGACCTATACCCAAAGGGTTTACTAGAGTCAGTAATCTAGTTCACACCGTTTATGTTATTAACACCCAAAGAGTACAAAGGTGTGATCATGTTTTGCTTGTGAGATAATTTTAGTCAACGGATCTGTCAGATACAGATCCGTAAGTATTTTGCGAGTTCTATGTCTACAATGCTCTGCACGGAGCTACTCTAGCTAATTGCTCCCACTTTCAATATGTACCTAGATCGAGACTTAGAGTCGTCCAGATCTGTGTCAAAACTTGCATTGACGTAACTTTTTATGATGAACCTTTTGTCACCTCCATAATTGAGAAATATTTCCTTATTCCACTAAGGATAATTTTGACCGCTGTCCAGTGATCTACTCTTAGTCACTATTGTACTCCCTTGCTTAACACAGTGTATGGTATACAATAGATCTGGTACACAGCATGGCATACTTTATAGAACCTATGGCTGAGGCATAGGGAATGACTTTCATTCTCTTTCTATCTTCTGCCGTGGTCGGGCTTTGAGTCTGACTCAATTTCACACCTTGTAACACAGCCAAGAACTCTTTCTTTGACTGTTCTATTTTTGAACTACTTCAAAATATTGTCAAGGTATGTACTCATTGAAAAAACTTATCAAGCGTCTTGATCTATCTCTATAGATCTTGATGCTTAATATGTAAGCAGCTTCATCGAGGTATTTTTTTGAAAAACTTCTTTAAAAACACTCCTTTATGCTTTGCAGAATAATTCTACATTATTTCCAATCAACAATATGTCATTCGCATATACTTATCAGAAATGTTGTAGTGCTCCCACTCACTTTCTTGTAAATACAGGCTTCACCATAAGTCTGTATAAAACTATATACTTTGATCATCTCATCAAAGCGCATATTCCAACTCCGAGATGCTTGCACCAGTCCACAGATGGATCGCTGGAGCTTGCATATTTTGTTAACACTTTTAGGATTGACAAACCCTTCTGGTTGCATCATATACAACTCTTCTTTAAGAAGTCCATTAAGGAATGAAGTTTTGTTTATCCATTTGCCAGATTTCATAAAATGCGGCAATTGCTAACATGATTCGGACAGACTTAAGCATAGATACAAGTGAGAAACTCTCATCGTAGTCAACATCTTGAACTTGTCGAAAACCTTTTTGCGACAATTCTAGCTTTGTAGATAGTAAAACTACTATCAGCATCCTTCTTCCTCTTGAAGATCCATTTATTTTCAATTGCTTGCCGATCATCGGGCAAGTCAACCAAAGTCCATACTTTGTTTTCATACATGGATCCCATCTCAGATTTCATGGCTTCAAGCCATTTTGCGGAATCTGGGCTCACCATCGCTTCTTCATAGTTCGTAGGTTCATCATGATCTAGTAGCATGATTTCCAGAACAGGATTACCGTACCACTCTGGTGCGGATCATACTATGGTTGATCTACGAGGTTCAGTAATAACTTCATCTGACGTTTCATGATCATTAACTTCCTCACTAATTGGTGTAGGTGTCACATAAACCGTTTTCTGTGATGAACTACTTTCCAATAAGGGAGCAGGTACAGTTACCTCATCAAGTTCTACTTTCCTCCCACTCACTTCTTTCGAGAGAAACTCCTTCTCTAGAAAGGATCCATTCTAAGCAACAAATATCTTGCCTTCGGATCTATGATAGAAGGTGTACCCAACTATCTCCTTTGGTATCCTATGAAGACACATTTCTCCGATTTGGGTTTGAGCTTATCAAGTTGAAACTTTTTCACATAAGCATTGCAACATCAAACTTTAAGAAACGACAGCTTAGGTTTCTTGCTAAACCATAGTTCATACGGTGTCATCTCAAACGGATTTAGATGGTGCCCTATTTAACGTGAATGTAACTGTCTCTAATGCATAACCCCAAAACAATAGCGGTAAATCTGTAAGAGACAGCATAGATCGCACCATATCAAATAAAGTACGATTACGACGTTCGAACACACCATTACACTGTGGTGTTCCAGGTGGAGTGAGTAGTGAAACTATTTCACATTGTTTTAACTGAAGACCAAACTCGTAATTCAAATAATCTTCTCCACGATCAGATCGTAGAAACTTTATTTTCTTGTTACGATGATTTTCCACTTCACTCTGAAATTCTTTGAACTTTTCTAATGTTTCGGACTTATGTTTCATCAAGTAGATATACTCACATCTGCTCAAATTATCTGTGAAGAACAGAAAATAATGACACCTGTCGCGAGCCTCAATATTCATCGGACCACATACATCAGTATGTATGATTTCCAACAAATCTATTGCTCGCTTCATTGTTCCGAAGAACGGAGTCTTAGTCACCTTGCCCATGAGGCATGGTTCGCAAGCATCAACTGATTCATAATCAAGTGATTCCAAAAGCCCATCAGCATGGAGTTTCTTCATGCGCTTTACACCAATATGACCTAAACGGCAGTGCCACAAATAAGTTGCACTATCATTATTAACTTTGCATCTTTTGGTTTCAATATTATGATTATGTGTATCACTATGATCGAGATCCAATGAACTATTTTCATTGGGTGTGTAACCATATAAGGTTTTATTCCTGTAAACAGAACAACAATTTATTCTCTTACTTAAATGAATAACCGTATTACTATAAACATGATCAAATCATATTCATGCTCAACGCAAACACCAAATAACACTTATTTAGGTTCAACACTAATCCCGAAATTATAGGGAGTGTGCGATGATGATCATATCAATATTGGAACCACTTCCAACACACATTGTCACTTCAACCTTAACTAGTCTCTGTTTATTCTGCAACTCCCGTTTCGAGTTACTAATCTTAGCAACTGAACTAGTATCAAATACTAAGGGGTTGCTATAAACACTAGTAAAGTACACATCAATAACATGTATATCAAATATACTTATGTTCACTTTGCCATCCTTCTTATCCGCCAATCACTTGGGGTAGTTCCGCTTCCAGTGACCAGTCCCTTTGCAGTAGAAGCACTTAGTCTCAGGCTTAGGACCAGACTTGGGCCTCTTCACTTGAGCAGCAACTTGCTTGCTGTTCTTCTTGAAGTTCCCCTTCTTCCCTCTGCCCTTTTCTTGAAACTAGTGGTCTTGTCTACCATCAACACTTGATGTTTTTCTCGATTTCTACCTTCGTCAATTTCCGCATTACGAAGAGCTTGGGAATCGTTTCCGTTATCCCTTGCATATCATAGTTCATCACGAAGTTCTACTAACTTGGTGATGGTGACTAGAGAATTCTGTCAATCACAATCTTATCTGGAAGATTAACTCCCACTTGATTCAAGCGATTGTAGTACTCAGACAATCTGAGCACATGCTCACTAGTTGAGTGATTCTCCTCCATCTTTTAGCTATAGAACTTGTTGGAGACTTCATTTCTCTCAACTCGGGTATTTGCTTGAAATATTAACTTCAACTCCTGGAACATCTCATGTGCTCCATGACGTTCAAAATGTCTTTGAAGTCCCGATTCTAAGACATTAAGCATGGTGCACTAAACTATCAAGTAGTCATCATATTGAGCTAGCCAAACGTTCATAACGTCTGCATCTGCTCCTGCAATAGGTCCGTCACCTAGCGGCGCATCAAGGACATAATTCTTTTGTGTAGCAATGAGGATAAACCTCAGATCACGGATCCAATCCGCATCATTGCTACTAACATCTTTCAAAACAATTTTCTCTAGGAACATATCAAAATAAACACAGGGAAGCAACAACGCGAGCTATTGATCTACAACATAATTTGCAAAATACTACCAGGACTAAGTTCATGATAAATTTAAGTTCAATTTAATCATATTACTTAAGAACTCCCACTTAGATAGACATCCCTCTAATCCTCTAAGTGATCACGTGAGATGGAGTAGTTTCATTGGTGAACATCACTATGTTGATCATATCTACTATATGATTCACGCCCGACCTTTCGGTCTCCGTGTTCCGAGGCCATATATGTATATGCTTGGCTCGTCAAGTATAACCTGAGTATTCTGCGTGTGCAACTGTTTTGCACCCGTTGTATTTGAAATGTAGAGCCTATCACACCCGATCATCACGTGGTGTCTTAGCACGAAGAACTTTCGCAACGGTGCATACTCAGGGAGAACACTTCTTGATAATTAGTGAGAGATCATCTTAAAATTCTACCGTCAATCAAAGCAAGATAAGATGCATAAAAGATAAACATCACATGCAATCAATATAAGTGATATGATATGGCCATCATCATCTTGTGCTTGTGATCTCCATCTTCGAAGCACCATCGTGATCACCATCGTCACTGGCGCGACACCTTGATCACCATTGTAGCATCATTGTCGTCTTGCCAATCTTATGCTTCCACGACTATCGCTACCGCTTAGTGATAAAGTAAAGCATTACAGCGCAATTGCATTGCATACAATAAAGCGACAACCATATGGCTCCTGCCAGTTGCCGATAACTTGGTTACAAAACATGATCATCTCATACAATAAATTTAGCATCATGTCTTGACCATATCACATCACAACATACCCTGCAAAAACAAGTTAGACGTCCTCTACTTTGTTGTTGCAAGTTTTACGTGGCTGCTACGGGCTTAAGCAAGAACCAATCTTACCTACGCATCAAAACCACAACGATAGTTTGTCAAGTTGGTGCTGTTTTATCCTTCGCAAGGACCGGGCGTAGCCACACTCGGTTCAACTAAAGTTGGAGAAACTGTCACCCGCTAGCCACCTTTGTGCAAAGCACGTCGGGAGAACCGGTCTCGCATAAGCGTACGTGTAATGTCGGTCCGGGCCGCTTCGTCCAACAATACCGCCGAACCAAAGTATGACATGCTGGTAAGAAGTATGACTTATATCGCCCACAACTCACTTGTGTTCTACTCGTGCAAATAACATCAACACATAAAACCTAGGCTCGGATGCCACTGTTGGGGAACGTAGTAATTTCAAAAAAAAAATCCTACGCACACGCAAGATCATGGTGATGCATAGCAACGAGAGGGGAGAGTGTGATCTACGTACCCTTGTAGACCGACAGCGGAAGCGTTAGCACAACGCGATTGACGTAGTCGTACGTCTTCACGGCCCGACCGATCAAGCACCGAAACTATGGCACCTCCGAGTTCTAGCACACGTTCAGCTCGATGACGATCCCCGGACTCCGATCCAGCAAAGTGTCGGGGAAGAGTTCCGTCAGCATGACGGCGTGGTGACGATCTTGATGTACTACCGTCGCAGGGCTTCGCCTAAGCACCGCTACGATATTATCGAGGATTATGGTGGAAGGGGGCACCGCACACGGCTAAGAATATGATCACGTGGATCAACTTGTGTCTAGGGGTGCCCCCTGCCCCCGTATATAAAGGAGCAAGGGGAGGAGGCCGGCCGGCCCTATAGACGCACCAAGGAGGAGTCCTCCTCCTAGTAGGAGTAGGACTCCTACTAGGAGGGGGAAGGAAGTGGGGAGGGAGAAGGAAAAGGGGGCGCCGCCCCCCCTCTCCTAGTCCAGTTCGGACCAGGGGGGAGGAGGTGCGCGGCCCACCCTGGCTGCCCTTCTCTCTCTCCACTAAGGCCCATATGGCCCATTACTTCTCCCGGGGGGGTTCCGGTAACCCTCCGGTACTCCGGTTTTCTCCGAAATCACCCGGAACACTTCCGGTGTCCGAATATAGCCGTCCAATATATCAATATTTATGTCTCGACAATTTCGAGACTCCTAGTTATGTCTGTGATCACATCCGGGACTCTGAACTAACTTCGGTACATCAAAACTCATAAACTCATAATATAAATGTCATCGAAACCTTAAGCGTGCGGACCCTACGTGTTCGAGAACAATGTAGACATGACCGAGACATGTCTCCGGTCAGTAACCAATAGCGGAACCTGGATGCTCATATTGGCTCCCACATATTCTACGGAGATCTTTATTGGTCAGACCGCATAACAACATACGTTGTTCCCTTTGTCATCGGTATGTTACTTGCCCGAGATTCGATCGTCGGTATCTCAATACCTAGTTCAATATCGTTACCGGCAAGTCTCTCTACTCGTTTCGTAATACATCATCTCGCAACTAACTTATTAGTTGCAATGCTTGCAAGGCTTATGTGATGTGCATTACCGAGAGGGCCCAGAGATACCTCTCCGACAATCGAAGTGACAAATCCTAATCTCGAAATACGCCAACCCAACATTTACCTTTGGAGACACCTGTAGAGCTCCTTTATAATCACCCAGTTATGTTGTGACGTTTGGTAGCACACAAAGTGTTCCTCCGACAAACGGGAGTTGCATAATCTCATAGTCATATGAACATGTATAAGTCATGAAGAAAGCAATAGCAACATACTAAACGATCGGGTGCTAAGCTAATGGAATGGGTCATGTCAATCACATCATTCTCCTAATAATGTGATCCCGTTAATCAAATGACAACACATGTCTATGGTTAGGAAACATAACCATCTTTGATTAACGAGCTAGTCAAGTAGAGGCATACTAGTGGCACTGTGTTTGTCTATGTATTCACACATGTATTATGTTTCCGTTTAATACAATTCTAGCATGAATAATAAACATTTATCATGAAATAAGGAAATAAATAATAACTTTATCATTGTTTCTAGGGCATATTTCCTTCACCTATTAACCGGAGGCCCAGCCCAGAATTGCTGTTTTTTGCCCGTTTTAGGGTTTCGAAGAAAAGGAATATCAAACTGAGTCCAAATGGAATGAAACCTTTGGGAACGTGATTTTCTCAATGAACAAGACCCGGGAGACTTGGACCCTACGTCAATAAAGAAAAGAGGAGGCCACGAGGTAGGGGGCACGCCTACCCCCCCTAGGCGCGCCCTCCACCCTCGCGGGCCCCCTGTTGCTCCACCGACGTACTCCTTCCTCCTATATATACCTACGTACCCCCAAACAATCAGATACGGAGCCAAAAACCTAATTCCACCGCCGCAACTTTCTGTATGCACGAGATCCCATCTTGGGGCCTGTTCCGGAGCTCCGCCGGAGGGGGCATCGATCACGGAGGGCTTCTACATCAACACCTTAGCCCTCCGATGAAGTATGAGTAGTTTACCTTAGACCTACGGGTCCATAGTTTGTAGCTAGATGGCTTCTTCTCTCTTTTTGGATCTCAATACATTGTTGTCCCCTCTCTTGTGGAGATCTATTCGATGTAATCTTCTTTTTGCGGTGTGTTTGTTGAGACCGATGAATTGTGGGTTTATGATCAAGTCTATCTATGAATAATATTTGAATCTTCTCTGAATTCTTTTATGTATAATTGGTTATCTTTGCAAGTCTCTTTGAATTATCAGTTTGGTTTGGCCTACTAGATTGATCTTTCTTGCAATGGGAGAAGTGCTTAGCTTTCGGTTCAATCTTGCGGTGTCCTTTCCCAGTGATAGTAGGGGCAGCAAGGCACATATTGTATTGTTGCCATCGAGGATAACAAGATGGGGTTTTCTTCATATTGCATGAGTTTATCCCTCAACATCATGTCATCTTGCTTAAGGCGTTGCTCTGTTTTTAACTTAATACTCTAGATGCATGCTGGATAGCGGTCGATGAGTGGAGTAATAGTAGTAGATGCAGGCAGGAGTCGGTCTATTTGTCTCAGACATGATGCCTATATACATGATCATACCTAGATATTCTCATAACTATGCTCAATTCTGCAAATTGCTCAACAGTAATTTGTTCACCCACCGTAGAATATTTATGCTCTCAAGAGAAGCCACTAGTGAAACCTATGGCCCCCGGGTCTATATTTATCATATTAATCTCCTACTACTTAGTTATTTCCTTTAATATTTACTTTGCCTTTATTTTACTTTCCATCTTTATCACAAAATACCAAAAATATTATCTTATCATATCTATCAGATCTCACTCTCGTAAGTGGCCTTATAGGGATTGCCAACCCCTATTTGCGTTGGTTGCAAGGATATATTTGTCTTGTGCAGGTACGAGGGACTCGCGCGTAGCCTCCTACTGGATTGATACCTTGGTTCACAAAAACTAAGGGAAATACTTACGCTACTTTTCTGCACCATCCCTTCCTACTCGGGGAACACCAACGCAGTGCTCAAGAGGTAGCAGTCAGCGACTCGGCGGTATCGTCGTCCTCATCGACTTGGTTCCCGTGGGAATCAATGTGAAGGCTGCCGCGTCGGTCAGTCTCCATTGATGCCTCACGGGCGGCGCAGTGAAGGCGCGCGCCGACGCGCGTCCCACCAGCTGCCGCCGTGCATGCCACGTGTACACACGCCAGCCGTCTGCTCGCACCACACCCGGCTATAAAAGGCGCCCCCCTCACCGGTGATTGATATGTCCATTTTGCATCATGCTTTTATATCAATATTTATTGCATTATGGGCTGTTATTACACATTATGTTACAATACTTATGCCTATTCTCTCTTATTTTACAAAGTTTACATAAAGAGGGAGAATGTCGGCAGCTGGGATTCTGGCCTAGAAAAGGAGCAAATATTAGAGACCTATTCTGCATAGCTCCAAAAGTCCTGAAACTTCACGGAAGACGTTTTCAGAATATATAAATAATACTGAGTGCAAGAAGTTCACCAGGGGGGCCATACCCTACCCACGAGGGTGGGGGCGCGCCCTACCCCCCTGGGCACGCCCCCTACCTCATGGGCCCCCTGGTGGCCCTCCGATGGCCATCTTCTGCTATATGGAGTCTTTCGATGAGGAAAAAAATCATAAGCCATCTCCTCGGACGAAACTCCGCCGCCACGAGGCGGAACCTTGGCGGATCCAATCTAGGGCTCCGGTAGAGTTGTTCTGCTGGGAAACTTCCCTCCGGGAGGTGGAAATCATTGCCATCGTCATCACCAACGCTCCTCTGATCGCGAGAGGGCAATCTTCATCAACATCTTCACCAGCACCATCTCCTCTCAAAACCCTAGTTCATCTCTTTATCCAATTCTTGTCTCCAAGTCCGGGATTGGTACTAGTAGGTTGGTAGTAGTGTTAATTACTCCTTGTAGTTGATGGTAGTTGGTTTATTTGGTGGAAGATCATATGTTCAGATCCTTTATGCATATTAATACCCCTCTGACTATGAACATGATTATGCTTTGTGAGTAGTTACGTTTGTTCATGAGGACATGGGAGAAGTCTTGCTATTAGTAGTCATGTGAATTTGGTATTCGTTCGATATTTTGATGAGATGTATGTTGTCTCTCCTCTAGTGGTGTTATGTGAACGTTGACTACATAACACTTAAACATTATTTGGGCCTAGAGGAGGGCATTGGGAAGTAATAAGTAGATGATGGGTTGCTAGAGTGACAGAAGCTTCAACCCTAGTTTATCCGTTGCTTCGTAAGGGGCTGATTTGGACCCATTTGTTTCATGATATGGTTAGGTTTACCTTAATACTTTTGTTGTAGTTGCGGATTCTTGCAATAGAGGTTAATCATAAGTGGGATGCTTGTCCAAGTAAGGACAGTACCCAAGCACCGGTCCACCCACATACCAAATTATCAAAGTACAGAACGTGAATCATATGAGCGTGATGAAAACTACCTTGATGATATTCCCATGTGTCCTCGGGAGCGCTTTTCTCTATATAAGAGTTTGTCCAGGCTTGTCCTTTGCTACAAAAAGGATTGGGCCATCTTGCTGCACTTTATTTACTTTTGTTACTTGTTGCTTGTTACAAATTATCCTATCACAAAACTATCTGTTACCACTTATTTCAGTACTTGCAGAGAATACCTTGCTGGAAACCGCTTATCATTTCCTTCGGCTGCTCGTTGGGTTAGACACTATTACTTATCGAAAGGACTATGATAGATCCCCTATACTTGTGGGTCATCCAGACTCTTTTCTAGCGACGTTGCCGGGGAGTGAAGCGCCTTTGGTAGGTGGAATTTGGTAAGGAAAAATTTATATAGTGTGCTGAAATTTACTGTCACTTGTTACTATGGAAAGTAATCCTCTGAGGGGCTTGTTCGGGTTATCTTCACCCCGACCAGTAGAGCAAAGAGTTGCTCCTCAACCTACTGAACCTACTGAAAATGAAAATGTCTGCTTTGAAATTCCTTCGGGTAAGATAGAAAAACTGCTAGCTAATCCTCTTGCGGGAGACGGAACAACGCATCCTGATGAGCACCTAATATATGTGGATGAAGTTTGTGGATTATTTAAGCTTGCAGGTGTACCCGGAGATGTTATTAAGAAGAATGTCTTCCCTTTATATTTGAAGAAAGATGCATTGACATGGTATAGGCTATGTGATGATACGGGGTCATGGAACTACAAACGATTGAAATTGGAATTTCATCAGAAGTTTTATCCTATGCTTCTTGTTCATCGTGATCGTAATTATATATATATATATATATATATATATATATATATATATAATTTTTGGCCTCACGAAGGAGAAAGCATCGCTCAAGCTTGGGGGAGGCTTAAATCAATGTTATATTCATGCCCCAATCATGAGCTCTCAAGAGAAATGATTATTCAAAATTTATATGCTCGGCTTTCTGATAACAATCGCACCATGCTTGATACTTCTTGTGATGGCTCTTTTATGACGAAGACTATTGAATTCAAATGGGATTTATTGGAAAGAATTAAATGCAACTCTGAAGATTGGGACCTCAACGAAGGTAAGGAGTCAGGTATGACAGCTAAGTTTGATTGTGTTAAATCTTTTATGGATACCGACGTTTTCCGTAAATTTAGCACTAAATATGGACTTGACTCTGAGATAGTAGCTTCTTTTTGTGAATCTTTTGCTACTTATGTTGATCTCCCCAAGGAGAAGTGGTTTAAATATCATCCTCCCATAGAAGTAAAAGTAGCTACACCTATTAAAGTTGAAGAAAAGACTATCACTTATAATGATCCTATTGTTCCTACTTCTTATGTTGAGAAACCAGCTTTCCCTGTTAGGATAAAGGATCATGCTAAAGCTTCAACTATGGTTTGTAAAAGCAACATTAGAACATATACACCTCCTAAGCAAGTTAAAGTTGAATCTAATATTGCTATTGCTAAAGATCTCTTGGATGATAATATTGACGGGCATGTTATTTATTTCTGTTAAAATAGGAGATCATTGTTATCATGGCTTATGTGATATGGGTGCCAGTGCTAGTGCAATACCTCTTGACCTATATAGAGAAATTATGCATGATATTGCACCTGTTGAGTTAGAAGATATTGATGTCATAATTAAACTTGCCAATAGAGATACTATTTCACCAATGGGAATTGTTAGAGATGTTGAAGTCTTGTGTGGGAAAACTAAATATCCTGCTGATTTTCTTGTTCTTGGTTCCCCACAAGATAGCTTTTGTCCCATTATATTTGGTAGACCCTTCTTAAACACTGTTAATGCTAAGATAGATTGCAAAAAGGATGTTGTTACTATCGGTTTAGATGATATTTCTCATGAATTTAATTTCTCTAAATTTAGTAGACAACACCGTGAAGAAGAATTACCTAGTAAGGATGAAATTATTGGTCTTGCTTCTATTGTCGTACCTCCTAGTGATCCTTTAGAACAATATTTGCTAGACCATGAAAATGATATGTTTATGAATGAAAGAAGTGAAATAGATGAAGTATTCTTTAGACAGGAACCCATCCTGAAACACAATTTGCCTGTTGAAATCCTAGGGAATCCTCCTCCACCTAAGGGTGATCCCGTGTTAGAGCTTAAATCGTTACCTGATACTCTTAAATATGCTTATCTTGATGAGAAAAAAGATATATGCTATTATTATTAGTGCTAACCTTTTAGAGCATGAAAAAGAGAGATTATTGAAAACTCTCAAGAAGCACCGTGCTGCTATTGGATATACTCTTGATGATCTTAAGGGCATTAGCACCACTCTGTGTCAACACAAAATAAAATTGGAGGAAGATGCCAAACCAGTTTGTGATCATCAATGACGGCTGAATCTTAAGATGAAGGAAGTGGTACGAAAGGAAATACTAAAGCTTCTTGAGGCAGGTATAATTTATCCAGTTGCTGATAGTCAGTGGGTAAGTCCTGTCCATTGTGTCCCTAAGAAGGGAGGTATTACTGTCGTTCCTAATGATAAAGATGAGTTGATCCCGCAAAGAATTATTAAAGGTTATAGGATGGTAACTGATTTCCGCAAATTAAATAAAGCTACTAAAAAAGATCATTACCCCTTACCTTTTATTGATCAAATGCTAGAAAGATTATCCAAACATACTCATTTTTGCTTTCTAGATGGTTATTCTGGTTTCTCTCAAATACCTGTGTCAGCCAATGATCAATCAAAGACTACTTTTACTTGCCCTTTTGGTACTTTTGCTTATAGATGTATGCCTTTTAGTTTATGTAATGCACCTGCTACCTTTCAAAGATGCATGATGGCTATATTCTCTAACTTTTGTGAAAAGATTTGTGAGGTTTTCATGGATGATGTTTCCGTCTATGGGTCCTCTTTTGATGACTGCTCAAGCAAACTTGACTGAGTTTTGCAGAGATGTGAAGAAACTAATCTTGTCTTGAATTGGGAAAAGTGCCAATTTATGGTTAATGAAGGTATTGTTTTGGGGCATAAATTTTCTGAAAGTGGTATTGAGGTTGATAAAGCCAAGGTTGATGCTATTGAAAAGATGCCATGTCCCAAGGACATCAAAGGTATAAGAAGTTTCCTTGGTCATGCCGGTTTCTATAGGAGGTTCATTAAGGACTTCTCAAAAATTTCTCGGCCTCTGACTAATTTATTACAAAAAGATATACCATTTGTTTTTGATGATGATTGTGTAGAAGCATTTGAATACTTAAGAAAGCATTGATCTCTGCACCTATTGTTCATCCACCTGATTGGAATTTACCTTTTGAGATTATGTGTGATGCTAGTGACTATGCTGTAGGTGCTGTTCTAGGGCAAAGAGTTGATAAGAAATTAAATGTTATTCAATATGCTAGTAAAACTCTAGACAATGCTCAGAAAAATTATGCTACTACTGAAAAAGAATTCTTAGTAGTTGTATTTGCTTGTGATAAGTTCAGATCTTATATTGTTGATTCTAAAGTAACTATTCACATGGATCATGCTGCTATTAAATACCTTATGGAAAAGAAAGATGCTAAACCCAGACTTATTATTGATAGGAAGGGAGCTGAGAACCCCGTTGCAGACAACTTGTCTAGGTTAGAAAACGTGCTTGAAGACCCACTACCTATTGATGATAGCTTTCCTGATGAACAATTAAATGTCATCACTAGTAGAAAACAGGGCTACGGTCCAGGCCGGCTCAGCCCATTAGTCCCGGTTCAGTGTAGAACCGGGACCAATGTGGGCATTGGTCCCGGTTCGTGAGCCCAGGGGGCCGGCCGGGCCACGTGGGCCATTGGTCCCGGTTCGTCTGGACCTTTTGGTCCCGGTTGGTGGGACAAACCGGGACAAATGGGCCTCGCTCTTGGCCCACCACCATTGGTCCCGGTTGGTGGCTTGAACCGGGACCAAAGGCTTCCCTTTAGTCCCGGTTCATGTCATCAACCAGGACCAATGAGGTGCCTATATATACCCCCTCGCGCAAGAGCAGAGCACAGTGCTCTGTTTTTTCTGGCCGAGGGGGAGAGGGCTTTGTGGTGCTCTAGCTCACCTCCTATGCACATGAGGTGTTCGATGGAATGCCCGAGCCACACTACTTAAGCTTTCTCCTCTCGAAGCTCGACCTCCAAGCTCCATTTTCCTCGAGATTTGTCTAGATTTAGCGGTCCGTCACGCCCCGTCCCCGTCTTCACCGCCGTCGATCACCCGCGCCGATCTCATCACCGACACCACCGTGGTGAGCCTCTTGTTCTTATCTTCTTTCTGAAAGGAAAAATATTCTTACTTGTATGTTTAGATAGATACTTGTATCATTTTCTTACATTTATTATTGCATCTTATATAGTGCGATGGTTTTGGTATCCGCCCCCGTCGGCCCTCGTCCTGTCTATGATTCGGATTTGGTATGTATATTATCTTTATAACTATTGGTTCATTTATTGTTTATGAAAATTATGCCGACCAACGTGACATAGATTTTATTTATCTAGGATGTATGTGAATCGGAAATGCCAACCGACCCTATTGTCGAGAGGTTAAATTTAGTTGAAGAAGAAAACAATTTGTTGAAGGAAAAAATAAAAAAATTGAGGAGGAGAAGATGATATTGGAGTTGCATGTTGCGGATGTCGTCGATGATCACAAGATCAAGATGGATGCAATGCGCTTGAAGATTAGAAAGATTAGAAAATATGCCATTCATACCGAGGCTTGGTATCATTATGCCGTTGGATCAATTGTTACCTTGGTTGCGATTATGATCGCATTTGTTTTCGCATTGAAATGTTTTACATAGTTTCAATGTATGGTTTAATTAATTAGATGCTCTGGAGAGCTATATGTTGTTAGATGAGAACTATGTATGCACTTTGGTTTTAATGTGATGATGAACTTCTATTAATTTGGACACTTAATTATATATAATGCACGCAGATGAACCGGCAATGGATGTACGGTGACAGACACACCCGCGAGTACATTAAGGGCGTGCATGAGTTTCTCGATGCGGCTGAGGCAAACAAGCAGAATGGTTTTATGTGTTGTCCATGCACTGAATGTGGGAATACGAGGTCTTACTCTAACCGGAAAATCCTTCACTCCCACCTGCTTTACAAGGGTTTCATGCCACACTATAATGTTTGGACGAGGCACGGAGAAATAGGGGTTATGATGGAAGACGGCGAAGAAGAAGAGTACGATGACAACTATGTGCCCCCTGAATACGGTGATGCTGCAACGGGGGGAGCTGGTGAAGATCAAGAGGAACCAGACGATGTGCCCAATGATGCTGCCACGGGTGAAGCTGCTGAAGATCAAGAGGAACCAGACGATGTGCCCGATGATGATGATCTCCGCCGGGTCATTGTCGATGCAAGGACGCAATGCATTAGTCAAAAGGAGAAGCTGAAGTTCGATCGCATGTTAGAGGATCACAAAAAAGGGTTATACCCCAATTGCGAAGATGGCAACACAAAGCTCGGTACCGTACTGGAATTGCTGCAGTGGAAGGCAGAGAATGCTGTGGCTGACAAAGGATTTGAGAAGCTACTGAAAATATTGAAGAAGAAGCTTCCAAAGGATAACGAATTGCCCGACAGTACATACACAGCAAAGAAGGTCGTATGCCCTCTAGGATTGGAGGTGGAGAAGATACATGCATGCCCTAATGACTGCATCCTCTACCGCGGTGCATACAAGGATCTGAACGCATGCCCGGTATGCGGTGCGTTGCGGTATAAGATCAGACGAGATGACCCTGGTGATGTTGACGGCGAGCCCCTCAGGAAGAGGGTTCCTGCGAAGGTGATGTGGTATGCTCCTATAATACCACGGTTGAAACGTCTGTTCAGAAATGAAGAGCATGCCAAGTTGATGCGATGGCACAGTGAGAACCGAAAGAACGATGGGAAGTTGAGAGCACCCGCTGACGGGTCGCAGTGGAGAAAAATCGAGAGAAAGTACTGGGATGAGTTTGCAAAGGACCCAAGGAATGTATGGTTTGCTTTAAGCGCGGATGGCATTAATCCTTTCGGGGAGCAGAGCAGCAATCACAGCACCTGGCCCGTGACTCTATGTATGTATAACCTTCCTCCTTGGATGTGCATGAAGCGGAAGTTCATTATGATGCCAGTTCTCATCCAAGGCCCTAAGCAACCCGGCAACGAAATTGATGTGTACCTAAGGCCATTAGTTGAAGAACTTTTACAGCTGTGGAATGGAAACGGTGTACGTACGTGGGATGAGCACAGACAGGAGGAATTTAACCTTAAGGCGTTGCTGTTCGTGACCATCAACGATTGGCCCGCTCTCAGTAACCTTTCAGGACAGACAAACAAAGGATACCACGCATGCACGCACTGTTTAGATGATACTGAAAGTATATACCTGGACAAATGCAGGAAGAATGTGTACCTGGGCCATCGTCGATTTCTTCCGACCAACCATCAATGTCGAAAGAAAGGCAAGCATTTCAAAGGCGAGGCAGATCACCGGAAGAAGCCCGCCATGCGCACCGGTGATCACGTGCTTGCTATGGTCAATGATTTACACTACGTAATCTTTGGAAAGGGTCCCGGTGGACTAGCTGTTCCGAATGACGCTGAGGGACACGCACCCATGTGGAAGAAGAAATCTATATTTTGGGACCTACCCTACTGGAAAGACCTAGAGGTCCGCTCCTCAATCGACGTGATGCACGTGACGAAGAACCTTTGCGTGAACCTGCTAGGCTTCTTGGGCGTGTATGGGAAGACAAAAGATACACCTGAGGCACGAGAGGACCTGCAACGTTTGCACGAAAAAGACGGCATGCCTCCGAAGCAGTATAAAGGTCCTGCCAGCTACGCTCTTACGAAAGAAGAGAAAGAAATCTTCTTTGAATGCCTGCTCAGTATGAAGGTCACGACTGGCTTCTCGTCGAATATAAAGGGAATAATAAATATGCCAGAGAAAAAGTTTCAGAACCTAAAGTCTCATGACTGCCACGTGATTATGACGCAACTGCTTCCGGTTGCATTGAGGGGGCTTCTACCGAAAACGTCCGATTAGCCATTGTGAAGCTATGTGCATTCCTCAATGCAATCTCTCAGAAGGTGATCGATCCAGAAATCGTACCAAGGCTAAGGAGTGATGTGGCGCATTGTCTTGTCAGTTTCGAGCTGGTGTTCCCACCATCCTTCTTCAATATCATGACGCACGTCCTAGTTCATCTAGTCGACGAGATTGTCATCCTGGGGCCCGTATTTCTACACAATATGTTCCCCTTTGAGAGGTTCATGGGAGTCCTAAAGAAATATGTCCGTAACCGCGCTAGGCCAGAAGGAAGCATCTCCATGGGCCATCAAACAGAGGATGTTATCGGGTTTTGTGTTGACTTCATTCCTGGCCTTAACAAGATAGGTCTCCCTAAATCGCGGTATGAGGGGAGACTGACTGGAAAAGGCACTCTTGGAAGAGACTCAATAATATGCAGGGACGGATATTCTTGGTCTCAAGCACACTACACAGTTCTACAGAACTCTACCTTGGTGACCCCGTATGTCGATGAACACAAGAACAGTCTGCGCTCCAAACACCCGGAGCAGTGCGACGACTGGATTACATGTGAACACATCAGGACTTTCAGCAGTTGGTTGGAAACACGTCTCAGAGGTGACAACACTGTTTGTGATGAGTTGTACTTGTTGTCCAGGGGACCATCTTTGACTGTATTGACTTACAAAGGATACGAGATAAATGGGAATACATTTTACACGATCGCCCAAGATCAAAAGAGCACCAACCAAAACAGCGGTGTCCGCTTTGATGCAGCAACCGAGAGCGGAAAGGACACATATTATGGTTACATAGTGGACATATGGGAACTTGACTACGGACCTGATTTTAAGGTCCCTTTGTTTAAGTGCAAATGGGTCAATCTGTTAGGCGGCGGGGTACAGGTAGACCCACAGTACGGAATGACAACAGTGGATCTAAAAATCTTGGGTACACTGACGAACCGTTCGTCCTAGCCAATGATGTGGCACAGGTTATCTATGTGAAGGACATGTCTACCAAACCGAGAAAAAGAAAAGATAAGGAAGCGAATACATCATACGATGAGCCAAAGCGCCACATAGTTCTTTCAGGAAAAAGGGACATCCTAGGAGTGGACGGCAAGACAGACATGTCTGAAGATTATGAAAAGTTTCATGAAATTCCTCCCTTCAATGTCAAGGCTGACCCAAGCATCCTGATAAACAATGAAGATTATCCATGGTTACGGCGCAATAAGCAAATGACACAAGCGAAGAAAAAGTGAAGACTTTCTCCCGCAACTATTATGATGATACCATGCCAAATTTGTAACAGACGAACATGCTACCATTGTCCGTTTTGTACATGCACATGCTATGTGGGTGAAATTATGATACCATCCCAACTTTCAACTTTTTCAGAGTTCATTTGAAATGCTTTCATGTCTTATGGTTTGAAACTTTGATACTTCGAAAGTGATTGTCCATTTTGTACACGAAGTGCATCAAGTTTTTGTCGTAACCCTCTCTACTTTTTGGAACATGCTATGTGGGTGAAATGATGATACCATGCCAACTTTCAACCTTTTCAGAGTTCATTTTGAAATGCTTTCCAATTTCAGAGTCATTTAGCTCAAAGAATGAATTAATAGCAAACAGAATAAACTACAAAACTTTTATGAAAATAAAAACAATCAATTAAAATATTATGTTATGATCAACTAAAATAAAACTATAATATTCTTCAATAGCAAAAAGAATATAATTTTTGTGACCTAAAATCAAACTATAAGTATTTAATTGTAAGTATAAATAAAAAATAAATAACAAAGAAGAAAAAATTCTATTTTTATAGTAAAGTTATTCATAAACTAGTGATTCACACAAATTTTAAAAAATTCAAATTTAAACTATTCAAAATTTAAAACTAATGGCACTAACAGAAAGTTTATAATTTTTGTGACCTAAAAGCAAAAAAGAAATCACTAAAAAACTGTAAGTATTTAGTTGTAAGTAGAAATAAAAAATAAACAGAAAAAAAATCTATTTTTATAGTAAAGTTATTCATAAACTAGTGATTCACACAAATTTTTAAAAATTCAAATTTAAACTATTTAAAATTTAAAACTAATGGCACTAACAGAAAGTTTATAATTTTTGTGACCTAAAAGCAAAAAGAAATCACTAAAAAACTGTAAGTATTTAGTTTTAATTAGAAATAAAAAAAATAAAAAACAAAAAAAATATAGAAATAAAAAAGAAAAAACCAACAAAAATGCCTCCTACTGGGCCACCACGGCCTGAATACGACTAGAAACCCTACATGGGCCAGGATTCAGGCCCGCAGAAGGCCCAATAGGCCCACAGGCAGTAGCAAGTTTAGGCCCGAAAGCCTGCATTAGAGAGGAGCTCGAATGGGTAGGCACACCAGTGCTTATAGACCAGTGCCAGCGCCCTTCAGCTAGCGATGTGGGACTAAACTTTTGGGCTCGGGGCAGCAAAGGACATTGGTCCCGGTTGGTGGCACCAACCGGGACTAAAGGGGGCATTGGTCCCGGTTCGAGGCACCAACCGTGACCAATGCCCCCTTTAGTCCCGGTTGGTTCCACCAACCGGACCAAAGGCCGCCGCTTCCCGCCCTTTGGGCTGCTGAAAATTGGCCTTTGGTCCCGGTTCGTGGCACCAACCGGGAGTAAAGGGGGCATTAGTCCGGTTTGTGCCACCAACCGGGACCAATGCTCCGTCTATATAAGCCACACTTGTGAAAATTTTGGTTCAGTTTCTTCGATCCCGCCCCGACGTCGCCGCCAGGCTGCCCCTCTGCTCGCCTCGCCGTCGCCTCCGTTGCCCCTGCCCCGCCCCGAGCGCGCCCTGCCTCGCCGTCGTCGCCGGCCGCCCGTCCACCGCCCCCGAGCACCCCCTGCGCCGCCGAGCCATCCGCCGCCCGAGCACCCCTGCGCCCCCGAGCCCGTCACCGCCGACGAGCGTGCCCCGCCGTCGCCCTCGCCCTCGCCGACCCCGAGCCCGTCCTCGTCGCCGTCGCCCCTGACGCCGGCCGCGTCTCCTCCCGATCCCTCCGGGAGAGGTAGCTACCGCCCCATCCTCCCCCCTTCCTTCCTTCCCTGCTCCTTAATTTGCAAAATATTGATATGATGTAGATGTATGTATGTATGTATGTATGAGTTGGGGAGAAAGTTTATAATTTTTGTTCATATATACTGTACATGTATGTATGATGAATTTTGATATTTTTTTGTTCATATATAATGTAGATGTATATGTATGTATGGAATGATATCGATGGATGTATGTATATAGAACATTCATAGAAAATATGACGAATCCTATATGACCAATGTCCCCCTCCGGTTCACTCGGGAACACTAACTATCTCGGAGAAAAAAATGTTATCGGGAAAAAAACTGTTATCGGGGTCGAGGGTCGTCGAACATGAGAGGAAGAAGAGGATAAAACAGAAGAGGAAGAAAAAAAAGAGGAGAAGAAAGAATAGATGAGCTTCTCCTCTCTTTTTTCTTCTTCTTCATCTTTTTTTATTGGGAGGGGTCGACGGTTGCCTAGGGGTCGAGGGTGGGGGGGTCGAGAACGCCGGACATTCATGAGAGAGGCGAGGAAGAAGGGGAAGAAGAGGGAGAAGAAGAGGATAGGAAGAAGAGGAAGTCTTCTCCTCTATTCTTTCTTCTCTTCTTTTTTCTTCTTCTTCTTCCTCTTTATTTTATTGGGAACGAGGGTCGTCGAGAGGTCGAGGAGTGGTAGAGGAGAAACCCTAAATAGAAAGTATCGTCAGTGTGAGATACATGTACCGTCGGTGTCGGACACTACACCCACATCCCACAAGTGGCGCGGGCTTCGACGCCCACGTCACTTGTGGGACGTGGATGTAGTGTCCGACACCGAAGGCCACATGTATCTCACACCCACGATACTTGCTAGCTATTTAGGGTTTCCTCTACCGAAAAGAAGAGGAGAAATAAATAAGAAGAAGCAAAAAGAAGAAAAAGAAGAGGAGAAGAAGAAAGGAATAGAGGAGAAAAGAGAAAATAGAATAGGGGGTCGAGAACACCGGACATTCATGAGAGAGGCGAGGAAGAAGGGGAAGAAGAGGGAGAAGAAGAGGAAGTCTTCTCCTTTATTCTTTCTTCTCTTCTTTTTTCTTCTTCTTCTTCCTCTTTATTTTATCGGGAACGAGGGTCGTCGAGAGGTCGAGGAGCGGTAGAGGAGAAACCCTAAATGGAAAGTATCGTCGGTGTGAGATACATGTACCGTCGGTGTCGGACACTACACCCACATACCACAAGTGGCGTGGGCTTCGACGCCCACGTCACTTGTGGGACGTGGATGTAGTGTCTGACACCGAAGGCCACATGTATCTAACACCAACGATACTTGCTAGCTATTTAGGGTTTCCTCTACCGAAAAGAAGAGGAGAAATAAATAAGAAGAAGAAAAAAGAAGAAAAAGAAGAGGAGAAGAAGAAAGGAATAGTGGAGAAGAAGAGAAAATAGAATATATTCTATTTTCTCTTCTTCTCCACTATTCCTTTCTTCTTATCCTCTTTTTTTCTTCTTTTCTTCTTCTTCTTCTTCTTCTTCTTCTCCAGTATTGAAGAAATCCATGCCTTCATCATTAGCCGGTAGTAACCAGGGCATGTTGGTACGAAGTTCTGCAAAGTTGTTCTGGAATGGAGTCCCGGATAGAATAATCCGCCTTTTGGTACGAATTCGGCAAAGGCCTTCCAAATAGCGATATTCGCAAGGCTCTTGCTGAACTTTGTACCAAAAAGAGAATTATCCTATCTGGGACTCCGTTCCAGAACAACTTTGAAGAGCTTCGTACAATCATGCACATGTTACTTTCGCCTAATGATGAAGACATGGTTTTGTTGAATCCCTTGACACTAGGCAACCTCCCGACCCCTCGGCGATCCTATCGAACATGAGAGGAAGAAGAGGATAAAAAAAGAAGAGGAAGAAGAAAAAACTGAGGAGAAGAAAGAATAGAGGAGATCTTCTCCTCTATTCTTTCTTCTCCTCTTTTTTTTTCTTCTTCCTCTTTTTTTTATCGGGAACGAGGGTCGTTGAGGGACATAGATGTAGTGTCGTCGTTGTCGATATATACCCCCTCCCGATAGCTTACTATGATTAGGTAGCTAGTTCTACGTTTGGCACTAATATATCCATCTATCATGTTTGAATAATAATTGCCATGTTGTAAATATTTGTAGAAACTATGGACACCGCCCTAGACGAAGCAACAAAAGAAGCGTTGTTGAGGGACATAATCGTAGAAGGAAGTGATGCCATCTCGTTGTTTCTCAATGAAACCGATGGTCTGGAAGGAGAGGGTGAACAAGCTGGCTACGGTGACCTAATGCCGGTGCAAGAAGAAGAACATGAGGACGGCTCCGGTGACCCAATGCCGGTGCAAGAAGGAGACCATGATGACGGCTCCGGTGACCGAACCGAGTCCGGCCAGGTATATATATTAGTTAAGCCTATGCTGACTAGCTGATTAATGCATTCATTGTTTTGGTATGTACACATATTAATTAAGTCTTTGTTCTTTTTTCTAGCCCTCCGAATCGAGCACAACTTCGGTAAAGAGACGAGGCCCGAAGAAAAAGTTGAGCTCGGATGAAAAGTTTGAGATCATAGCAATCGCGCCCGACGGCCAACCTATTGAACCCCTCCGGACAAAGAGCGCATTTGTTGCTCAATGCGGGGTTCTGGTTAGGGACAAGATCCCGATAAGCATCCAGTAATGGTTTAAGCCAGCTACAGAAGACCCTGAGGTGTCTTATGTCAATGATATGCAGAAAAATGATCTTTGGACTGAGCTGAAGTCAAATTTCACCCTACCGCCTGAGGATAATCCAGAGAACCCAGTTAAAGAGAAATTAATCAAGTCTTTTGCTCTGAAGAGGATGGCAGAACTATTCAGGAGGTGGAAGAAAGAGCTGAATAAGTTTGTCGAACATAATGAGACACCAGAATTCAAGGGCAGATATGAGAAGATCAGAGATCACTGGCCCGCATTTGTGGCCCACAAGACAACAGAAAAGAGTAAGAAGATGTCGGCGACAAACAAGCAAAATGCTGCGAAGAAGAAGCTTCACCATCGCACGGGGTCAGGTGGCTACCTCGTAGCCCGGCCTAAGTGGTCCAAGACTGAGAATGATCTGGTTCATAAAGGGATCGAACCAGAGACAATTAACTGGCTAGACCGTTGCCGGACTTGGTTCTTCGGGGCTGGCGGAACACTGGACCCTGTAATAGGGAAGTGCATTTGGACGAACGATCAAATGGACATACCAGTCAGTAAGCTTAAGCAGTATATCAAAGCAGCGCAGGAAGGGACGTTCTTTCCAGACAGAGAGAACGACGAGCTCACAATGGCCCTTGGGAATCCTGAGCACCCTGGACGGACACGAGGCACGCCAGGCTCCATTCCGTGGAAGGTTGGGTTTCCGGACACAGGCGGTTACAAATCCCATGAGAGGAGGAAAAAAATGCAGCAAACCCAAATACAGGCGCTGCAAGCAAGGGTATACGCGATAGAGGAACAAGAAGCAAATCGCAGCAAACGTACTGCCGAAGCCTCCCCCGAAGCTACCCCGCCATCTCAGCGCAGAAGCAGCGTGGCTTCCACCGAGCTGCTTCAGCTGGAGCATGCCTTGACGGCTCCTGCCAGCTATCTCGTGGATGCTATAACGGAGTCTCAAAATTGCCACCTTATGACGCAATGGATGAATTTGAAGGTCAAGGCGGCTGTTGGCTCTGTTTATCCTACTGAACCCGGCGCAACTTTTCACTGCCGGCCGATTCCAGAAGGATATGCTAGGGTGATGGTGGATGAGACAACGGAGGGATTTGAGGACCTCCAGCTTAACCACCCTACCGGTGAAGGGGAGACTCGGCTGGGGTCTGCTCTGAAGACTCCATGCCTATGGCGGAAGGAGCTCATCAACCTTCCGAACTGGACGCCACCGCCTCCTCCTCCTCCTCCGGCGAGTCAGGGTACTCCGCCTCCACCGCCTCCTCCTCCGGCGAGTGACGATCAGGGCCCTCGGCCGGCTCCTTCTCCGGCGCGTGGAGGCACTCCGCCTCCTTCTCCGCCTGCACCGACGCGCCCGAGCAGCCAGCCTCCTCCTTCTCCACCTTGTCAGCAAGGGCGTAAGAGACCTGCCGCCGCTCCAGCTGCTCCGGCGCGTCGTAGTCCTTCTCCTCCACCTCTTAAGCAAGTAAAGAAGACAACCGCTCCGTCTGCTCGATCGGCGTCTAGCAGTACAACCAGAGGTGGGACGACATACAGATTCGGTCCTTCTCTGAAGACTCCAGAGAAGTTACCATATGAGAGGACCCTGGAGGAGAACGCCGAGATCGCGCGAGAAGAAGTGAGGAACTTCTTTGAAGGGGTGAAAGCAAAGAAACATCCACCTCCGGAGGAGAAGGTAGATCGGGTGAAAGTGAAGCGCACTCTGGCTGCCCTGACAAAACCACCGAAGTCTGATCCGCCGAAAGGAAACTATGACCGCATTATTGGAAATGAATTTGCCGAAGCGGAGCGGTCGGGAAGTACTGTCAATGATCAAAGGCTGAAGGAACGATGAGATGGGAAACAAATTGCCCAGCTCGGTGAACAAGCGAAGCAATTGTGCCCCCCGCTCAAGGTGCCTAGCCACAATGTCGCTAATGATCCGAGGATGGTGCCCGGTTATAGCAATCTTGCAAATTACCTACCCGACGAAGTACATTATGAACCCATGGATGTGCAGATACAAAGATACGAGTACGGGAAGCCTCTCGTCAAAGATGAAAGATCTCTATCAACGATGATGCGAAGATTGCATGATTGGTGCTTGAAAATCTGCAGAGACTCTGGGGGGAGGAGTACTTTGTTTGTGAAAGTTAAAAAGGAGCATGACCTCGTTGGAATTGATCTGTTGCCTGTTCCATTTGAGGAGTTCTATAAGTTTTTCAATCAATTGGCCCTCGATAAAACAACGGTCGCCTGCTACTGTCTGTAAGTAGTACTACTTCTGTCATTAAGTTTCTCTATATAGCTTAGCTCTTTCATTGCATGTATTTATAATCATCCTCACTATATTATGCAGATTGAAGATCGGCGAATTGAAGAAAAGACAAGTCGGTGATATTGGGTTCATTAACACATATCTCATAGATGCAACTCAGGTTAAACTTCATGCCGCAGCTACCGAGGCCAACTTGCTACGATCGTTCATAATAAATCAAAACAAAGATATAATACTCTTTCCTTACAACTTCAGGTGAGTGTTACTGTCTTGTGCGTATTCGATTTCCCTTATATATTAGTCAAGGTTATAGTAATGTAATTCATGAGTTATGCATGTGTGTGCAGTTTCCACTATATTCTCCTAGAGATTAAGCTTGAGCAGGGAGTAGTAACCGTCTTGGACTCTAAACGAAAAGATCCCAAGGAGTATGCGGACATGACTGAAATCCTCAAGAAGTAAGTTAAATCGATCAATATCCACCATATCAGCAACTTTGTTCATTTCCTGATATCAAGTAATTGTTTTCTTTGTCCGGCAGGGTTTGGAGAAAATTCACCAAAACAGTTCCGGGACTGCCGAAGGGGCTGGAATTTAGACACCCGAAAGTAAGTACTATAGTAGCATGTTCCGCGCATCTCCTAGTGATTCAAGCGCTAGTCTCATACATACCATTTGGCATTCTTGCTTATCAGTTTGATTGACCTCTATTTCTTGTAAAGTGGTTGTGGAAGGAACAAGGGAATGATTTCTGTGGATACTACATCTGCGAGTCCATCCGCCACACGACCTGTGAGCGGGGCGGGTACTCTAACGAACAATATGAAGTACGTAAATAACAACATTCACAATTTTATTTTATTACCATCATTTGTGTTGAGTTTCATTCATTTATATATATATATATGTATTGACCCCCTTCTTCAAATTAGATGTTTCGGAAGCGGGATGAACTCCTAGCACCAGCTCGCATGCGAGAAATTCAAGAGGAATTGGCGGAATTCTTTCTTGACCACGTGATCCCTGAAGACGGAGAATTCTATGTGGACCCTGAGTCCGTATGATTATATTTGTAAGAGATAATTATTGTATATATGTAGCCGATAGTGTCAGATAGATATACGAGAACTTGTTGTTCGACCAATCTCTCGGAGAAGGAGAGGTGGTCGATATCACTTCTCTCTGTATGCATATATGTTCATGACGATCTTCTGTTTCCTTCATTTGCTTACTAGCTAGCTAGCGTGTCTAGTCCTCTCTATACGTATGTATAGTACGTAGCGTCGACCAAGCACGGACATAACAGATGACACTTCTCTCTATTAATTATAACTAGCTAACACAATATATGAAACACCTAAATTAACCCCCCAAAACCCCCAACCCCCCCCCCTTAAAAAAAACAAAAACCCCAGCCACAGAAGTGCTGACGCGTGGATGCCTATTGGTCCCGGTTGGTGCCACCAACCGGGACCAAAGGGTCTCCTGACTGGGCTCGGCGCACTGCCCACGTGGAGGGCCTTTAGTCCCGGTTCTGGATTGAACCAGGACTAAAGGGGGGAGGTATTAGTACCGACACTTTAGTCCCGGTTCCGGAACCGGGACTAAAGGCCCTTACGAACCGGGACTATAGGCCCTTTTTCTACCAGTGCATAAATGCTTCTCACACTGCTCCATGGTATGCTGATTATGCTAATTACATTGTTGCTAAATTTATACCACCTAGTTTCACATACCACCAATAGAAAAAGTTCTTCTCTGATTTTAGGCATTACTTTTGGGATGAACCACACCTTTATAAAGAAGGAGTAGATGGTGTTATTAGATGTTGTGTACCTAAGCATGAACAGGAACAGATCCTATGCAAGTGTCACTCTGAGGCTTATGGAGGACACCATGCTGGAGATAGAACTGCACACAAGGTATTGCAATCCGGGTTTTATTGGCCTACTCTCTTCAAGGATGCCCGTAAGTTTGTCTTGTCTTGTGATGAATGTCGAAGAATTGGTAATATTAGTAGATGTCAAGAAATGCCTATGAATTATTCACTTGTTATTGAACCATTTGATGGTTGGGGCTTTGATTATATGGGACCTTTTCCTGCCTCTAATGGATATACACATATTTTAGTTGCTGTTGATTACGTTGCTAAGTGGGTAGTAGCTATTCCAACTAGTAGTGCTGATCATAACACTTCTATTAAAATGCTTAAAGAAGTTATTTTTCCAAGGATTGGAGTCCCTAGATATTTAATGACTAATGGTGGTTCACATTTTATTCATGGTGCTTTCCGTAAAATGCTTGCTAAATATGATGTTAATCATAGAATTCCATATCCTTATCACCCGCAGTCTAGTGGTCAAGTAGAATTGAGTAATAGAGAACTCAAATTAATTTTGCAAAAGACTATTAATAGATCTAGAAAGAATTGGTCCAAGAAACTTGATGATGCATTATGGGCCTATAGAACTGCATATAAAAATCCTATGGGTATGTCTCCGTATAAAATGGTTTATGGAAAAGCATGTCATGTACCTCTCGAACTAGAACAGAAGGCTTATTGGGCTATTAAAGAGCTCAACTATGATTTCAAACTTGCCGGTGAGAAGAGGTTATTTGACATTAGCTCACTTGATGAATGGAGAACCCAAGCCTACGAAAAATTCCAAGTTGTTTAAAGAAAAAGTTCAAATATGGCATGACAGAAGAATACAAAAGCGTGAGTTTAATGTAGGTGATTATGTATAGCTATACAACTCTGGTTTAAGATTTTTTGCAGGAAAACTTCTCTAAATGGGAAGGTCCTTACGTTATCGAGGAGGTCTATCATTCCAGTGCCATAAAAATCAACAATTTCGAAGGCACAAATCCGAAGGTGGTAAACGGTCAAAGAATTAAACATTATATCTCAGGTAATCCTATAAATGTTGAAACCGATGTTATTGAAACCATAACCCCGGAGGAATACATAAGGGACACTTTTCGGAATGTTTCAAACTCTGAAAAGGAATAGGTATGTGGTATGGTAAGTAAACCGACTCCAAAACAGTTTTTATGGCAATATTTCTCCATTTTGGAATATTTAGAAAAATAGAAAAATAAGAAGCAGTCCGGGAAGGACACAAGACCTCCACGAGGGTGGAGGGTGTGCCCTACCCCCTGGGTGCGCCCCCTACCTCGTGGACACCTCATGTGCTCTCCGGACTCCGTTTTCGTACACGACACGTATTTTGGTCGGTAAAAATTCATTATATAACGTCTCGAAGGTTTTGACCACTGTCGGTGTCAAAACCGGTGGATCTCGGGTAGGGGGTCCCAAACTGTGCATCTAGGCCGGATGGTAACAGGAGGCAAGGGACACGAAGTTTTACCCAGGTTCGGGCCCTCTTGATGGAGGTAAAACCCTACGTCCTGCTTGATTAATATTGATGATATGGGTAGTACAAGAGTTGATCTACCACGAGATCAGAGAGGCTAAACCCTAGAAGCTAGCCTATGGTATGATTGTTGATGTGTATGTTGTCCTACGGACTAGAACCCTCCGGTTTATATAGACACCGGATAGGGTTAGGGTTACATAGAGTCGGTTACAATGGTAGGAGATCTGAACATCCGTATCGCCAAGCTTGCCTTCCATGCCAAGGAAAATCCCTTCCGGACACGGGACGGAGTCTTCAATCTCGTATCTTCATAGTCCAGGAGTCCGGCTGAAGGTATAATTTGGCTATCCGAACACCCCCTAATCCAGGACTCCCTCAGTAGCCCCTAAACCAGGCTTCAATAACGACGAGTCCGGCGCGCAAATTGTCTTCGGCATTGCAAGGCGGGTTCCTCCTCCAAGCACTTCATAGAAGATCTTGAACACAAAGATAGTGTCCTTCTCTGCAAAATAAGTTTCCACATATTGCCATATAGAGAATAATAATAATAATAACACAAATCTAATCTGCTGACGTATTCCGTGGTGCGACACGCCACGGCCAAGCCTTTATCCAAATCATTTCATTATCCCGCCTCAGCGCGTTACGCGAGGTGGTTTCCTTGGCACATCTTGTCAAAGCAGAGATCGTGTCCCTTTATTCCGAGATTCTCATCAATATGGGCGTGGGTAACCCAACCGCGCCTTTGATTACGGCGCTTGGAGATAAGCAAGTTTTACCAGGCTGGTGGGGGCATGTAGTCGCGCCCACCCATATAAGGGGATAAGGATCCACCTTTTCACCCACGCCTTCTTCCTCCTTTGCCTATCCGTTCTTGCACACCCGAGCTCCAGCGCCCAAGCCCGCACTACCACCCCGACCTTCTCCAGTCATGTCCGGAGCGGGAGGCAAGTGGATGGTCTCCTCCGTCACGGAGGGACACATAAAAAAGCTGAGGAAGGCCGGATATCTGGACAGCGACATCGCGCACCGACTCCCCGAGAAGGGGCAGCTCATCCCCACTCCTAGGCCCCATGAGAGGGTGGTATTTGTCCCGCATTTCCTCCGCGGACTGGGCTTCCCTCTGCATCCATTTGTCCAAGGGCTCATGTTCTACTACGGCCTGGATTTCGACGATCTGGACCCGAACTTCGTCCTCAACATCTCGGCGTTTATCGTCATGTGCGAGGCTTTCCTCCGCATCCGCCCTCATTTTGGCTTATGGCTAAAGACCTTCAACGTCAAGCCGAAGGTGGTGCGCGGCAGCCAGGCGGAGTGCGGCAGTGCCATGGTTGGCAAGATGGCCAACGTCCTGTGGCTCGAGGTCTCCTTTGTGGAGACCCTGAAGGGTGGCAATCGGGGTGGTTTTACATCACCGAGCCGTGCGACCCCGAATGGGTCGCAGCCCTCGAGTTTCGGTCCGGACCCCCTATGCGGCTCACCTCCTGGAAGGAGACTGGCCTATCGTGGGGTAAAAAAGGAGAGCTGACCGTGGGGTAAAAAAGGAGAGCTGACCGGACTCCAAACATGCATCCAAACCCTGGTGGACAAGAAGCTCAAGCTTGTCAACGTAGTCCAGGTTATGCTTATCCGCCTGATCCTCCCGTGTCAACGACGGGCTTTCAACCTGTGGGAGTTCGACCCGGCGCAGCATCAAACTCTAAACAGGCTTTTCGACACGACGTACGAAGATGCCTGGAGGGTGCTTTTCAAGGGCGCCGAGGCTCCCACATCCGCTGCCGAGGATCATGGATTTAGTACTGAGCATCACACTCATGCGGTAAGCCGTTTTTGTCCTTTTACAGGGTATCAGTTTTTCATAGTCTGACTCTATGCGGGATCTGAGTTCCCTTATCTTTGATAGGATTGGGTGGCGACGTCCAGACAGATCAACTGTCCGGCTCCTCTGCCCGAAGGCCTAGCGGACGCTCGCTTGGCGAAGCTGCTAATTCCGGCGCCCTATGTGGTGCCGGAGAAGAAGGCCACGAAAAGGGCCACGGGGACTCGAAAGATTGCCCGGCGCCAGGTGGTGTCGGATTCGTCATCCGACGGTCCCGAAGCGCCTTCCTCTCGTGAAGACGAGGAGGAAGAACAAGAGACCTCTCCCCCTCCAGTGGGAGGAGTGAAGAAAAGGAAGGCCGCCCTCTCCAAGGAGGCCGGAGGGTCCAAGAAGGGAAAAACCCTTCCTCTAGACTGCTCCACCGACGCCGACGACGACGAAGAGGAGTGGCAGCCCAGGGCCAAGCCCCTGGCGAAGTATTCGTTTTTCGCACAACTTTTCCTTATGTCGAATATGTTTATGCAGCACACCCAAAGACCGGATCGACGCATCGTCGAGCGGCTCACTGGACCCGTCGGAGGTGAACTCACTTCCAACGGCTTCATCCCCCCGCCCTGCCGACGACACCGAAGTGATGTCCCAACAGGTTCCAAGCCGGGAGGAGGTGGTCCTGGAGGCGCCGCAAGGCGACCTCCCGGACCCCAGGAGTAAAGGGGATGAAACCCCCCAGGGCTCCAAGTCCGGCTTAAGGCCGGACACAGCTCCGGAATCTTCAAGGGTTCCAGAGTCCGGCGGGCGACCTCCTTCCAAGAGGAGCAAGCCTGCCGTGCCGGTGACATCCGTCCAACCGGAGGCGCCGGACAATATGTTGGAGGCGCTCCAAGGTGCCTCCATCGACGAGGGGCATCACACTATTATGAGTGCGGTGCTCTAGAAGGTTCAGTCCGCCAAAAGCAGACTGACTGAAGCTTGTACAAGCCTTTTAACAGGCTTTGAGGTAAGTAAAGAATGTTCAAATAATGTTACCACATAGATAGTAGCCCCTGATGCTCTGTTGGGCGTTCGGGAAGAAAAGCCGAATAGAGGATCACAGAATTCGCAGGAGTCTAACAAAAGGAGTCAATATGTGTATGCAGGCTTCTCTGCTAGCGTCCGCCGCACTGACGGCGGAAGTGGACGTGCTAAAGCAGAGTCTCGAGAAGTCCGAGCAAGAGCTCAGGCATGCCAAGAAGCAGCTCGAGGAGAAGGAAGGTAAGAAATACCCTGTTTGAATATGTATATAAAAAAGGTGCAATTGCAAAAAATGACAGGATTGACATGGCTATTGCAGGGGCCATGTCCGAGGTGGCGACCCTTAAGCAAGCGCTGCTCGAGGCCAAGAAGAGTGCGGCCGTGGAGCGCACCGAGCAGGAGAGGTATGAGGCTGAGGTTGGCAAGGTGCGGCAAGAGCTCCAGGTTCTCATGAAGAAACATGAGAGTTTGGAGCTTGACTCGAAGACGCGAGCGTCCGAGCTTGCGGAAGCTATAGAAAATGCCAAGTCTGCCAAGGCCGAGTCCCAGAAGACCCTCCAGTAGTTGGATGAGGTGAAGAAGATTGCGGCGGGTAAGGCATTCTTTATGCAAAGCAAACATATAAACGTGAGTTACCTGTTACTTACCCGAATTCGGAGCTCTCCAGGAGCGTTCACAGATCTTCCCCGGAGTGTATCTGATGCCGCCGCATTCTATCGAGCCGAGGAGGGCAGCTCGATGGAGAAGGTGTTCTGGTCTCAGTACGCTGAGGCCGGACCCGTGCCCCTGAGCGACCAGCTGAAGCAACTGGTCGAGCTCCACAAGGCGGCCGAACAGGCCATGAAAGGCCTCCTAGTTTGGCTGTGGCCTGGGGAGGCTCTGCCTGGGAGCTATTTTGGGCTGGTGCGGCGGCTGGTGGAGGCATGTCCGAGGCTTGAAGACATCAAGCGCTCCGTCTGCATTCAAGGTGCCCGTAGGGCCCTTGCCCGTGCTAAGGTGCACTGGGGCAAGCTGGATGCGGAGAAGCTTCTGAGGGACGGGCCACCTCTGGGGAAAGAGCATCGCAAACCCGAGAATTATTATAAGGACGTTCTGAAGGGTGCCCGCCTTGTTGCGGATGATTGTACCAAGGATGTATTTTTTGAGTAAAACCCGCTCGTGTTATTCTGTGCGCTGAAAACTTGTTCATATGCGCTAAGCAATGCTGCTTGAATTTAAAATATTACCTTCTATGCGGCTATTTATCAATACTGAGAGATGGCGAGTCATCGGCTTCTGCCCCCATGCCGTTAGTGCTGGGGTGTTCGGGGATAAACCTGGGCGCTCTTTTTCCCATATTTGGGTCCTTCGAGGGAGGCGCTCAGCCCAACGAACGAGGCAATCGGACTATAATGCGTGAACACTCTCACTTATCCATAGAATTCTATAATTTTAAATTTCGGCGAAGCCCCTAGTATTCGGAAGACCGATTTCGGGGCGAATTCCACGCCTTGGCCGGACAGAGCCGACTCCTCGCCCGAAGCGGCATAGGTCTTTAGGGACTCGAAAAAACCTCTCGAACAGCGACCAGCTCTCGCTTCATCATGACAGTCAGTTTTAGCTTTCTCCACTGAGGTGCTCGGCCCAGCTCAACTGGGGCACAATCGCAGTGGTTCTCCTAGTGCTACCTTAGCCGATATAGCGGAACGTAAGGCACCAAAACATAGGAGCCGGGCAAACCCAACTATTGACCCAAGACATGATTCGGAGCCGATGCATATAATGCTATAAGTTCGGGGTGCTGCACTTGTTAAAGTGTTCGGACTTCTCACACCATGTTGAGGGGTACTGAAGCCCCTGGCGTATTTTGGCCGTACCAAAGTGTACGGGTGTAACATGTCATGAAGAAACATATATATATATATATATATATATATATATATATTAAAAAAGGTAATGCAAAAAATAGACAAAAGCTATGCATTGTTCATTAAAATAGCTGCGATCAAAGCAGAACGATACAAGTGATGTGATAAACAAAAATTTGGACTATTTAACATGTCTGCTTCAGGGGCAAGCTGCGGGATAGTATGCGAAACAGGTATACTGCTCGTGATAGAGACCACCTGAGATTTCCGCAATGCGGCATGGCTTGTCTGCTTCCCTGGTCCTTGCATCGTTTGTGCGGCAATTGAACTACCGAACAAGCCTTCCGAAGAGTAGAGTCCTGGAAGTAAGAGAAAAGTATAAAAAAAGTCGGCAGCCCCTGGTGCGGTTTAAACCGTGTTTTGGGCGTGCCGTGATGGTGCCCCTCCCCCTATGCCCATGGTATTCCTAGGGCGTAGTTATGTACGCGAAGTACTGGCGTCGCCTTTTTGCGGGGGTTGGGGTTGGGGCCGCATTGCTACGCCTGCTTGGAACGTGCCAGGCGGTCTTGTTGTAGGTTACTCCAGGCGCGCTTGACTGTGTCCGGACGTTTAATGGCCGGACTAGAGAACTGCCTAGAGAGGCTGCTTTGTACTTCTGCTGCAAGGGCCGCCGTGTGCTCCTCCGTTCGAAGGGAGTGTTCGGTGTTTCCATTGACCGTAATTACTCCTCGAGGGCATGGCATCTTGAGCTTAAGGTATGCGTAGTGCGGGACCGCATTGAACTTGGCGAATGCGGTTCGCCCGAGCAGTGCATGGTAGCCACTGCGGAACGGGATTATGTCGAAGATTAACTCCTCGCTTCGGAAATTATCCGGAGATCCGAAGACCACTTCAAGTGTGACTGAGCCTGTACAGCTGGCCTCTACACCTGGTATTACGCCTTTAAAGGTCATTTTGGTGGGCTTAATCCTCGAGGGATCTATGCCCATTTTCCGCACTGTATCCTGGGGCAAGAACTCTAGTGAGATGAAATCCGTCAATAATTGGGTCAAGAACCAATGCGGCGAATCCTCCATGATGGATGCTAGTGGGATGGTCTCTTCGATCAAAGGTGATCGGGCAGGAGGACCATGGGTTGAACTTTGGGGCGACTGGCTCTACCGCCTATACGTCCCTTAACGCGCGCTTCCGCTCCCTCTTAGGGACGTGGGTGGCGTATATCATGTTCACCGTCCACACTTGTGGGGGAAAACCCTTCTGTCCATTGTTGTTCGGCGGCCGAGGCTCCTCGTCGTCATCGCTATGCAACCCCTTGTCTTCATTGTCGGCGCTTAATCTACCTCCTTGCTTGAACACCCAACAGTCCCTGTTGGTGTGATTGGGCGGCTTTTCGGGGGTGCCTTGTTTTTGGCACAAGCGGTCGAGTATTCGGTCCAAGCTGGACGGGCCCCTGGGATTCCTTTTGAATGATTTTTTCCGCTGATCGGATTTTGAGACTCTGAATCCAGAATTAACTGTCGTATCCTTAGCATTGTCGCCGTTGATGCGGCGCTTCTGTTGGTTGTGACGCGACCTGCCACTAATGTCCCTGGTGTCCGAACGACCAGGGTTCTTGGTCATATTGTTGCTACGAGCAAGCCAGCTGTCTTCTCCCACGCAAAAGTGGGTCATGAATAACGTGAGTGCTGCCATAGATTTCGGCTTCTCTTGTCCTAGGTGTCGGGAAAGCCACTCGTCACGGATATTATGCTTGAAGGCTGCTAAGGCCTCTGCGTCCGGACAGTTGAGTATTTGATTTTTCTTTGTTAGGAACCGTGTCTAGAATTGCCTGGCTGATTCGTCTGGCTGCTGAATTACGTGGCTTAGGTCGTTAGCGTCTGGGGGTCGCACATAAGTGCCCTAGAAATTGTCGAGGAACGCGGCTTCCAGGTCCTCCCAACAGCTGATTGACCCTGTTGGCAGGCTGTTAACCCACTGCCGGGCTGGTCCTTTAAGCTTGAGTGGGAGGTATTTGATGGCGTGGAAATCATCGCCGTCGGCCATGTGGATATGAAGGAGATAATCCTCGATCCAAACCGCGGGATCTGTTGAGCCATCATATGATTCGATGTTTACGTGTTTGAAACCCTCGGGGATTTGATGATCCATTATTTCGTCTGTGAAGCACAATGGGTGTGCGGCACCTCTGTATTGGGCGATATCATGACGTAGCTCCGATGAGCTTTGTCTACTGTGTTCGGCCCTGCCGAATCTGTGGCCGGCGCGACGGTTGTCGTCTCGAGCCGTGGGGTGCCTACGCGATCCGTAGATCGATCATGTTTGCCTTGTCTTGTCCTCCAACATGTCTCATAAGTCCGGCGCATATTCCCGTGCCTTGGTGCGGGGTGCAGCTTGGGTGGAGGGCCATGAGTCCTCTCTGTCGCGGCCACGCGGTGGCCTATCGGCCGCGTCGAGTGCTTCCGCCTCTAATCAGGGTAGCAACCTCCGCTTCGGGTAGCACTTGGAGGGCCGTTTGGGTTTATGCTCTTCGGCCGCAAGGACTTCAGTCCATCTATCAACTAGCCGATCTTGATCAGCTTTAAGCTGTTGCTGTTTTTTCTTGAGGCTTCTTGCCGTGGCCATAAGCCTGCGTTCAAAACGCTCTTGTTCGACAGGATCCTTTGGCACGTCGAACTCGTTGTCGTTGAGGCTTGCCTCGTCTTCGGAGGGAGGCATACAATTATTGTCCTCGACCTCTCTGTCGGCCGCTCCCTCATGAGGGCTGGTTTCTCCATCCTCCTGTGCTAAATCTTGCTCGGGGAGATGTTCTTCGGCGCTTTCCGGGGTATTATTATCTCCCATGCTGGAATCGCCGTTTTTGTGTTGGCGGGATTTTGAGCAGCGCCGCTAACGCCGGCGCTTTTGCTATTTCTTGGAGGGGTCATCCTCTGCTGTTCCATCGCCCTCTCCCTCTTTTGGGGTGTCCACCATGTATATGTCATATGACGAGGTGGCCTTCCAGGGCCTAGTAGGCGTTGGTTCTTCATCATCTGCTTCATCGGTGTCCATACCGTCGATGTCTTCGGAGTCGAAGTCGAGCATGTCGGTTAAGTTGTTGACAGTGGCTACAAAGTGGGTGGTGGGTGGGTTTTGAATTTATTCATCGTCCGTACCCCAACCTTGCTGACCGTAGTCCGGCCAGGGCCCTCCTAATAAAGAGAGAGACTTCAGTGACTTCAGGATATCGTCGAAAGGCGAGTGCTGAAAGATGTCTGCGGCAGTGAACTCCATGATCGGCGCCCAATCGGATTCGACTGGCAGGGGTGCGGAGGGTTCGGAGTCCGGAGAGGAGTCTGGCTCCTTGGAGTCACGAGCCTCGCAGAGTACGGGGCTGGTGTTCGGCTCAACCGCCATCGGGATCACAGCCCCGAGATGGCGTCCAACCGCCCATCCTTGATCGGTGCGGTTGGCTCCGAACTAAGGGTCGGAGCCGATGCGGGTGCGGCCTCCAGGGCTCTGTTCGGCGGCAGAGCTAGATCATGCTCGTCGTGGCAGAGCGGCGCGCTCGGCAGTGGTTCGAATCCGTCGAAGATCAAGTCCTCGCGGATGTCGGCCGTGTAGTTTAAACTTCCGAATCTGACCTGACGGCCAGGGGCATAGCTTTCGATATGCTCTAGATGGCCAAGTGAATCGGCCCGCAGTGCGAAGCCGCCAAAGACGAAGATCTGTCCGGGGAGGAAGGTCTCACCCTGGACAGCATCGCCATTGATGATCGTAGGAGCCATCGGGCCTGACGGCGACGGCACAGAGGAACTCTCAATGAAAGCACCAATGATGGTAACAGGAGGCAAGGGACACGAAATTTTACCCAGGTTCAGGCCCTCTTGATGGAGGTAAAACCCTACGTCCTGCTTGATTAATATTGATGATATGGGTAGTAAAAGAGTTGATCTACCACAAGATCAGAGAGGCTAAACCCTAGAAGCTCGCCTATGGTATGATTGTTGATGTGTATGTTGTCCTACAGACTAGAACCCTCCGGTTTATATAGACACCGGTTAGGGTTAGGGTCACATAGAGTCGGTTACAATGGTAGGAGATCTGAACATCCGTATCGCCAAGCTTGCCTTCCACGCCAAGGAAAATCCCTTCCGGACACGGGACGGAGTCTTCAATCTCGTATCTTCATAGTCCAGGAGTCTGGCTGAAGGTATAATTCGGCTATCCGAACACCCCCTAATCCAGGACTCCCTCAACCACCGTATCACGCAAAAATCCTCTGTTCTTGTTTCAAGCTATTTTCTTCCAGGGTTGTCAACAGCAAGCATCATGTCGTCTCCCTCCTCCTCCAACAATGAGGGCAACGATGCTTGGCTAATGAAGATAGAGCTGAAGAGAGAAGAACCCATGGAGATCAGCAAGGATGAAGGGACCAAGAAGGCTACGGAGGACCAAGTTCCGGCAACAGAAGACATCCTTCAACTTGATCACAATCTTCTTACCCCAACTGAGATTGAAGCTTTCAAGATGATTGACTTAGCTCGTATACAAAATAAGTATCTCACACGTGAAAATATTTTGTTGAAGGAGCATATGATTACACTCAAAGGCATTATCCGCAAGTTAGAAGACCTCCTATGCTCGATGTGTGACTATCCATCATCAACAACTCCACCTTCTTCACCAACAAAGAAGAACTGAGCATCGGGTATGGGCACTCCCCTTGGCAACTGCCAAGCTTGGGGGAGTGCCCCGGTATCGTATCACCATCACTTTTATCTTTACCATTTTTCTTAGTTCGATCCTTTTGGTAATATCTTGATCTAGTAGAATAAAAGTTGTTAGTATGATCTAGTTGTGAGTTTTGCTTTATGATCCTTCTATGTAATCGAGTCCGTGAGCTATATAATAAATATTAGTGTTGAGTCAAGGGCTTGATTATTTTGCCATGATCCTAAGTGAAAAAAAGAAAAGAGAAAGAAATAAAAAGAAACAAAGAGATCATATGGATCTTATGGAGAGTAATGAGCTCACATAGAAAAAGGTAAGATGAATAAAAGTTGTTGAAAGTTGACAAACATAGTTTTGGTCATCGTTGCAATTAATAGGAAGTAATAAAGAAAGAGAGGTCTTCACATATAAATATACTATCTTGGACATCTTTTATGATTGTGAGCACTCATTAAAATATGACATGCTAAAGAGTTGACGTTGGACAAGGAAGACAACGTAATGGGTTATGTTTTCCTACATCTGAGATAAATTATATTATCTTGGATCATCCAACATGATTGAGCTTGCCTTTCCCCCTCATGCTAGCCAAATCCTTTGCACCAAGTAGAGATACTACTTGTGCTTCCAAACACCCTTAAACCAGTTTTGCCATGAGAGTCCACCATATCTACCTATGGATTGAGTAAGATCCTTCAAGTAAGTTGTCATCGGTGCAATCAATAAAAAATCGCTCTCTAAATATGTATGATTGATTGGTGTGGAGGAAATAAGCTTTATACGATCGTGTGATATGGAAGAAATAAAAGAGACAGACTGCATAATAAAGGTCCATATAACAAGTGGCAATATAAAGTGACGTTCTTTCGCATTAAGATTTTGTTCATCCAACCATAAAAGCGCATGACAACCTCTGCTTCCCTCTGCGAAGGTCCTATCTTTTACCTTTATCTCCTACCTTACATAAGAGTCATGGTGATCTTCACCCTTCCTTTTTACATTTTATCTTTTGGCAAGCACAACGTGTTGGAAGGATCCTGGTATATATGGCTAATTGGATGTGAGTTTTCATGAACTATTATTGTTGAAATTACCCTTGAGGTAAAACGTTGGGAGGCAAAACTATAAGCCCCTATCTTTCTCTCTGTCCGATTAAAACTCCATACCCATAAGTATTGCGTGAGTGTCAGCAATTGTGAAAGACTATATGATAGTTGAGTATGTGGACTTGCTGAAAAGCTCCTATATATTGACTCTTTCCTATGTTATGATAAATTGCAATTGCTCCAATGACTAAGGTTATAGTTTGTTAGTTTTCAATGAAGTTTATGATTCATACTTGAAATTCTGATTGAACTATTACTCTAGCATAAGAAATCATATGACAAGAATTATATATGTTGTTGTTCTAAAAATGATCATGATGCCCTCATGTCCGTATTTTACTTTTATCGACACCTCTATCTCTATACATGTGGACATATTTTTCGATTTCGGCTTTCGCTTGAGGACAAGTGAGGTCTAAGCTTGGGGGAGTTGATACGTCCATTTTGTATCATGCTTTTATATCGATATTTATTACATTATGGGCTGTTATTACACATTATGTCACAATACTTATGCCTATTCTCTCTTATTTTACAAGGTTCACATAAAGAGGGAGAATGCAGGCAGTTGGGATTCTGGGCTGGAAAAGGAGCAAATATTAGAGACCTATTCTGCACAACTCCAAAAGTCCTAAAAATTCACGGAAGATGTTTTCAGAATATATGAAAATACCAAGCGCAAGAAGTTCACCAGGGGGGCCACACCCTGCCCACGAGGGTGGAGGCGCTCCCTACCCCCCTGGGCGCGCCCCCTACCTCGTGGGCCCCTTGGTGGCCCTCCGACGGCCAACTTCTGCTATATGGAATCTTTCGATGAGGAAAAAAATCATAAGCCATCTCCTCAGACGAAACTCCGCCGCCACGAGGCGGAACCTTGGCGGATCCAATCTAGGGCTCCGGCAGAGCTGTTCTACCGGGGAAACTTCCCTGCGGGAGGGGGAAATCATCGCCATCGTCATCACCAACGCTCCTCTCGTCGGGAGAGGGCGATCTCCATCAACATCTTCACCAGCACCATCTCCTCTCAAAACCCTAGTTCATCACTTGTATCCAATTCTTCTCTCCAAGTCCGGGATTGGTACTACTAGGTTGCTAGTAGTGTTAATTACTCCTTGTGGTTGATGGTAGTTGGTTTATTTGGTGGAAGATATATGTTTAGATCCTATATGCATATTAATACCCCTATGATTATGAACATGATTATGCTTTGTGAATAGTTACGTTTGTTCCTGAGCACATGGGAGAAGTCTTGCTATTAGTAGTCATGTGAATTTGGTATTCGTTCGATATTTTGATGAGATGTATATCGTCTCTCCTTTAGTGGTGTTATGTGAACGTCGGCTACATAACACTTCACCATTATTTGAGCCTAGAGGAAGGCATTGGGAAGTAATAAGTAGATGATGGGTTGCTAGAGTGACAGAAGCTTAAACCCTAGTTTATGCATCGCTTCGTAAGGGGCTGATTTGGATCCATATGTTTCATGCTATGGTTAGGTTTACCTTAATACTTTTGTTGTAGTTGCGGATGCTTGCAATAGAGGTTAATCATAAGTGGGATGCTTGTCCAAGTAAGGATAGTACCCAAGCACCGGTCCACCCACATACCAAATTATCAAAGTACCGAACGTGAATCATATGAACATGATGAAAACTAGCTTGATGATATTCCCATGTGTCCTCGGGAGAGCTTTTCTCTATATAAGAGTTTGTCTAGGCTTGTCCTTTGCTACAAAAAGGATTGGACCACCTTGCTGCACTTTACTTAATTTTGTTACTTGTTTCTCGTTACAAATTATCCTATCACAAAACTATCTGTTACCATTTATTTCAGTACTTGCAGAGAATACCTTGCTGGAAACCGCTTATCATTTCCTTCCGCTCCTTGTTGCGTTCGACACTCTTACTTATAAAAAGGACTACGATAGATCCCCTATACTTGTGGGTCATCAGTGATTGAGCACATAGTCCAATGACACAAAACCCTCTCCCTCTCGACCTCTCGCCACCGACGATTCGTCTCTCTTCTCTCTCCCACACCGGCGAGCAATGGCCGAGCGCTATCCAGGCGACGCTGCGGTGGCCAACGGCTTCGGCCGCTACCACCTGCAAAAGGACGAGGAGCACCTCCTCTACGAGGCCAACTACCCGGCCCCACCAGACATGCGGTTGCTAGGCGCCTAGAGGTTCAGCGCCGGTTGCGTCCTGGTGCCCCCACCGCCCACCGGAGCTGATCGCCGGGCCGAAATCGCCCGCATCAAGTCGTCACTGCTGGCCGAGGTACGCCACTGACGGCACTTCGCTGTGGACGTCGTACTTCGAACCACGCCATGCCGAGCAGCTCGAGTCGACAAACAACATCGAGCCCTGCAACAGCCTCAACTCCGACGGGAGGTGCCTATGGTGGGGTGTACCCGGCCGAACCCTCGAGGCCGTCCTCAACTACATCGAGTCCGGCAACATGCCGTGCCTCGAGTACCCGGCGCCCTCGACCATCTCTCGCCGCCACGGCAGCTCCTGTACGCCGTGGCAAATGGAGACGGCGACCTCCTCCTCGTTGGGCTCCGGATCGCCTGCCCTTTGGCCCATCAAGCTGGAGCCGCAGGGGACGCCGCTCCGGTCCGTCAAGCCGGAGCCGCACGAGATGCCGCTCCGGCGCCACATGCAGCTCCGCCCTGGTCATCAACGAGGGCGATGTTCGCCCCTCCCCTCCCTCTTCCCGCCTCGCCCGGCCAAAGACAAACCCGAGGCTGCTCCCTGTGAAGGAGTACGAGGCCATGGCCACCGACGACGCGACCGCCCTCAAGTGGGCGCGGGAGGACTACAACCGCGACGATATGGTGCGCCAACATCGCGCCCTCGAGGAGACCTACGCTCAGCGCCACGGCCATGAAGTGGGTGGCGTCGGGACCGTCCATCCCCCCATGCATCTGCGAAGCTGATCAGGGGTGCAGCAGGGACGGCAGCGGCACGCAGGACGATAGCGGCAGCAATGACGACGACGAGGGCGGCGGCGACTACACCAACATGTACTGGTTGCTTGGCATGTAGAGGGCGGGAGGCGGTGTAGTAGTGGTTTCAGTTGCCGTTTAGTTGATTTAAATTATGTTTGCCTTTAGGTTTTGTACAAATATCAGTGAAATCGCCCAGTTTGGCCGAAGTTCTGCTGTGTTTGGACGAATTTCGGCCTTGTTTGCTTACAAAACGGGTCTGCGGACAACCTGGGGTCGGCGGCTGGGAAACCGGCCACCCCCAGACCGAATTTATCGCTGATTCCCCCCAAGCGGCGATTTTCCAGGCCCTTGGGGGGCCAAACGGCTGAAGATGCTCTGATGGTGCCAACTCTGATCTAACTAAAAAAGATATGTTGAGACCTACCAACTGTCTGCCAAGCTAGTAAATCCATTAATTGGAGCTAGCTCTTGAACCATACTCGCGTGGTGTGCGGATATATATAGTCCACTCGTCACCATATATAAAGTTCACAATTTAGCTGCACTAGCAACAGAAATAGAAAGGATATATTAGGGTTAGTATACAACTGCTCAAATTACTAGGTGTACAACCACTATTGCAAGAGATCGATTCCTTAACTGTACGTACATAATTCATATATATGCATAGGAAAAGGAGGCACCGTAAAAGGAGGGAAAACCATACACCAATATGCGGCTAGAAACCCCTCGCCAAAACCCCTCTAGCGTGATCCTTGAACACAAAATCTTTTCATATTTTTTTGAAATTGTGACTAGATTTTTGGCAAAAACCCTCTAGCGTGATCCTTGAACACAAAATCGCTGCCTTCCGTGCCTATTTTGTCTCGTTTAGATCTCGCCAGAGCCCGCCGCCGCAGAACTTGTCCATGGATCCCCACTCCCCCAGCTCGCTACCACGGCGACTCCACGCCTCCCGCACGCCACTGCCGCCGCCGCCGCAGATCTCTTCGCCCAAACCTCGCGGCATGCCATCTCGCCAGCGAGGACCGAGGGCGGCGACCGCGAGCGCATCTGCACCCCCTCCCCCCACTCGATTGCCCCCGCACATCTATGAAGGCTTCTCGGAGATGCTGAGATTGATCTCACTAGATCCGCAAGGGGTACTCATGGTGACCGGGGCTCGGGGAAGGACGGAGCGGGAGACCAGGATTCGCAACTCCACCACGGCGTGGATCCGGTGCGCGCGATATTGGAAGGCGGCAAACCAAGTGGTGGTGGCGGCGAGAGACCCGAGCACGAGAGCCGCTGCATTGAAATATGCAGAGACTTGCAAGAGGAGGTCAGATTTGGAGCAGAGGGTGCTGGCATGAAGGATTTTCGAGGAGGCCATGGTGGAGGAAAGGGCAAGGATGCCCGCTTTCCCCCACTCACCGCCGGCCGAGTTCGTTCTGTGGGTGAGGGCGGAGGCGAAATCCGAGGATCCCCGGAGGGCGCTGAGGTGGGAGTGCTTGCTGGGGGTGTTGTCGTTGGGTGCACCTCTGCATCTCTCGTCCCTGATGCCTGCGACCAGTCGAGATTGAGGAGAGGCCGTGAGGTAACTGCTCAAATCTCAAGTTTTGAGGGTGGATTCTCTTCATGGGCTTCAGCAAGTTTTGGATCCAGTTGGGGCAGCAGCTCGAGCTCGAGGAGATCAACCTCGCCGATGCCGGTGATCTTAAGCCTGAAGGAAAGTGTGGACTCCGGCCCCTAGAAGAATCCGGATCGGAAAGCCCCACAGGTCAATGGCTGCTACGTCTTGAGTTTGCGTTGGTTTTCCCCGAAGAGGAAGGGATGATGCAGCAGAGTAGCATAAGTATTTCCCTTAGTTTTTGAGAACCAAGGTATCAATCCAGTAGGAGCCCACGCTCAAGTCCCTCGTACCTGCACAAAGCGATAGCTACTCGCAACCAACGCGATTAGGGGTTGCCAAGCCCTTCACGGTCACTTACGAGAGTGAGATCTGATAGATAGAATATTTTTGGTATTTTTGATATAAAGATGCAAAGTAAAAAAGTAAAAGCAAAGTAAATAGCAAAACAATATAAAAGTGATGGAGATTGATATGATGAGAATAGACCCGGGGGCCATAGGTTTCACTAGTGGCTTCTCTCAAGAGCATAAGTATTCTACGGTGGGTGAACAAATTACTGTTGAGCGATTGATAGAATTGAGCATAATTATGGGAATATCAAGCCATGATCATGTATATAGGCATCACATCCGTGACAAGTAGATCGAAACAATTCTGCATCTACTACTATTACTCCACTCATCGACCGCTATCCAGCATGCATCTAGAGTATTAAGTTAAAAACAGAGTAATGCCTTAAGCAAGATGACATGATGTAGAGAGATAAATTTATGCAATATGAAATAAACCCATCTTGTTATCCTCGATGGCAACGATATAATACGTTCCTTGCTGCCCCTTCTGTCACTAGGTAAGGACACCGCAAGATCGAACCCAAAGCTAAGCACTTCTCCCATGGCAAGAACTACCAATCTAGTTGGCCAAACCAAACGGATAATTCGAAGAGACGTGCAAAGATAACCAATCATGCATAAAAGAATTCAGAGAAGATTCAAATATTATTCATAGATAGACTTGATCGTAAACCCACGATTCATCGGTCTCAACAAACACACCGCAAAAAGAAGATTACATCGAATAGATCTCCACAAGAGAGGGGGAGAACTTTGTATTGAGATTCAAAGAGAGAGAAGAAGCCATCTAGCTACTAACTATGGACCCGAAGGTCTGAGGTAAACTACTCACACTTCATCGGAGGGGCTAGGATGATGTAGAAGGCCTCCGTGATGACGGCCCTCTTCTGGCGGAACTCCGGAACAGGCCCCAAGATGGGATCTCGTGGATACAGAAAGTTGCGGCGGTGGAATTAGGTTTTTGGCTCCTGTTCTGATCGTTTGGGGGTACGTGTGTATATATAGGAGGAAGGAGTACGTCGCTGGAGCACCGAGGGGCCAGAGGCAGGGGGGCGCGCCCTAGGGGGGCGCCCCCCATCCTCGTGACCACCTCTTTGATCCCTTGGAGTAGGGTCCAAGTCTCCTGGATCACGTTCGGTGAGAAAATCACGTTTCCGAAGATTTTTTCCGTTTGGACTCCCTTTGATATTCTGTTTATCCGAAACACTAAAATAGGCAAAAAAACAGCAATTCTGGGCTGGGCCTCCGGTTAATAGGTAGTCTCAAAAATAATATAAAAGAGGAAAATAAAGCCCAATATAGTCCAAAACAGTAGATAATATAGCATGGAGCAATCAAGAATTATAGATACGTTGGAGACGTATCAGGCATCCCCAAGCTTAATTCCTGCTCATCCTCGAGTAGGTAAATGATAAAAAGAGAATTTTTGATGCAGAGTGCTACTTGGCATAATTTCAATGCAAATCTTCTTAATTGTAGTATGAATATTCAGATTAGAAAGATTCAAGACAAAAGTTTATATTGACATAGAAAATAATAATACTTTAAGCATACTAACAAAGCAATTATGTCTTCTCAAAATAACATGGCCAAAGAAAGTTATCCCTACAAAATCATATAGTCTGGCTATGCTCCATCTTCCCCACACAAAGTATTTAAATCATGCGCAACCCCGATGACAAGCCAAGCAATTGTTTCATACTCTATCCTTTTCAAAACTTTTTCAATCTTCACGCAATACATGAGCGTGAGCCATAGATATAGCACTATAGGTGGAATAGAATGGTGGTTGTGGAGAAGACAAAAAGAAGAAGATAGTCTCACATCAACTAGGCGTATCAATGGGCTATGGAGATGCCCAACAATAGATATCAATGTGAGTCAGTAGGGATTGCCATGCAACGGATGCACTAGAGCTATAAATGTATGAAAGCTCAACAAAAGAAACTAGTGGGTGTGCATCCAACTTGCTTGCTCACGAAGACCTAGGGCAATTTGAGGAAGCCCATCATTGGAATATACAAGCCAAGTTCTATAACGTAAAATTCCCACTAGTATATGAAAGTAACAACATATGAAAGCCAAATTCTCTATATGAAGAACATGGTGCTACTTTGAAGCACAAGTGTGGAAAAAAGGATAGTAGCATTGTCCCTTTTTTATTTATTTATATTTTTTTGGGCCTTCTTTTTTTCTTTGGCCTTTCTCTTTTCCTTTTTTGGGACAATGCTCTATTGAATGATGATCATCACACTTCTATTTATTTACAACTCAATGATTACAACTCGATACTAAAACAAAGTATGACTCTATATGAATGCCTCCGGCGGTGTACCGGGATATGCAATGAATCACGAGTGACAAGTATGAAAGAATTATGAACGGTGGCTTTGCCACAGATACTATGTCAACCACATGATCATGCTAAGCAATATGACAATGATGGATATGTCATGATGAACTAGATGGTGGAAAGTTGCATGGCAATATATCTCGGAATGGCTATGGAAATGCCATAATAGGTAGGTATGGTGGCTGTTTTGAGGAAGGTATATGGTAGGTGTATGATACCGGCGAAAGTTGCGTGGTATGAGAGAGGCTAGCAAAGGTGGAAGCGTGAGAGTGCGTATAATCCATGGACTCAACATTAGTCATAAAGAACTCATATACTTATTGCAAAAATTTAGAAGTTATCAAAGCAAAGTATTACGCGCATGCTCCTAGGGGGGTAGATTGGTAGGAAAAGACCATCGCTCGTCCCCGACCGCCACTCATAAGGAAGACAATCAATAAATAAATCATGCTCCGACTTCATCACATAACCGTTCACCATACGTGCATGCTACGGGAATCACAAACTTCAACACAAGTATTCTTTAAATTCACAACTACTCAACTAGCATGACTTTAATATTATCACCTCCATATCTCCAAATAATTATCATGCTTCAAGCTTTTCTAAGTATCCAACACACTCAAGAGAAAGTTTCACAAATCTTGAATACCAAGCATATTATTATTAGGCAAATTACCATGCTATTAAGAGACTCTCAAATTAATTTAAGTGAAGCATGAGAGATCAATAGTTTCTTTAAAATGAATCCACCACCGTGCTCTAAAAGATCTAAGTGAAGCACATAGAGCAAAATTATCTAGCTCAAAATATATAAGTGAAGCAGATAGAGCAAAATTATCTAGCTCAAAGGATATAAGTGAAGCACAAAGAGCAAAATTATCTAGCTCAAAGGATATAAGTGAAGCACATAGAGTATTCTATCAAATTTTAATTCATGTATGGCTCCCTCAAAAGGTGTGTAGAGCAAGGATGATTGTGGCATACTAACAAACAAAGACACAAATAATACAAGACGCTCCAAGAAAAACACATATCATGCTGGTGAATAAAAATATAGCTCCAAGTAAATTACCGATGGAAGTGGACGAAAGAGGGGATGCCTTCCGAGGCATCCCCAAGCTTTGACTTTTTGGTGTCCTTGGATTATCTTGGGGGTGCCATGGGCATCCCCAATCTTAGGCTCTTTCCACTCCTTGTTCCACGATCCATCAAAAGAATTCACCCAAAACTTGAAAACTTCACAACACAAAACTCAAAATAGAAAACTCGTGAGCTCCGTTCGCGAAAGAAAACAAAAGACCACTTCAAGGTACTGTAATGAACTCATTCTTTATTTATATTGGTGTTAAACCTACTGTATTCCAACTTCTATATGGATTATAAACTATTTGACTAGTCATAGATTCATCAAAATAAGCAAACAACACACGAAAAACAGAATCTGTCAAAAACAGAACAGTCTGTAGTAATCTGTAGCTAGCGCAAAATCTGGAACCCCACAAATTCTAAAATAAATTTCTGGAAGTGAGAACTTTATCTATTAATAATATTAAAAAATAATTAACTAAATATCACTCTTCAAATAAAAATTACAACAGTTCTCGTGAGCGCTAAAGTTTCTGTTTTTTACAGCAAGTTCAACAAGACTTTCCCCAAGTCTTCCCAACGGTTCTACTTGGCACAAACACTAATTAAACACAAAAACCACAAACAAAACAGAGGCTAAATAATTTATTTATTACTAAACAGGAACAAAAAGCAAGGAATAAAAATAAAATTGGGTTGCCTCCCAACAAGCGCTGTCGTTTAACGCCCCTAGCTAGGCATAACAAGCAAGGATAGATCTAAGTATTGCCATCTTTGGTAGGCAATCCATAAGTGGCTCTCATGATAGTTTCATATGGTAATTTTATTTTCTAACTTGGAAAGTGTTCCATGCCCTTTTTTAATGGAAATTGAAATCTAATATTCCCTTCCTTCATATCAATAATCGAACCAACCGTTCCAAGGAAAGGTCTACCAAGAATAATAGGGCAAGAAGGATTGCAATGTATATCAAGAACAATGAAATATACAGGCACATAATTCCTATTTTCAACAATAAGAACATCATTAATTCTTCCCATAGGTTTCTTAATAGTGGAATCAGCAAGATGCAAGTTTAGAGAGCAATCATCAAAATTACGGAAATCTAGTAATCACACAAAGTCTTGGGAATAGTAGAGACACTAGCACCCAAATCACACAACGCATAAAACTCATGATCTTTAATTTTAATTTTAATAGTTGGCTCCCACTCATCATAGAGTTTTCTAGGGATAGAAACTTTCAACTCAAGTTTTTCTTCATAAGATTGCATCAAGGCATCAACAATATGTTCGATGAAGACTTTATTTCGACTATAAGCATGTGGAGAATTTAGCACGGATTGCAACAAGGAAATACAATCAATCAAAGAGCAATTTTCATAATTAAATTCCTTTAAATCCAATATAGTTGGTTTAGCAACATCTAGATTTTTATTTCTTTCCATCCCACTTTCATCAATTTCATCATTAAGATCTAAAGACTCCGAATTTTTAGAATGCCTTCTAGGTAAAGGAAGATCATATTCAGTTTCATCAAGACTCATATTGCAAAATAAAGATTTAATTGGAGACACATCAATAACTTTTAGATCTTCATCTTGATTTTCATAGGAATTGGAAGAACATGCTTTAATAAAGGCATCTATGGAAGCACGCATCCTAGCGGTTCTTTCTTTACACTCATCAATTGAAATTCTCATGGCTTTTAGAGACTCATTAATATCATGCTTAGGTGGAATAGATCTAAGTTTCAAAGCATCAACATCAAGAGCAATTCTATCAATGTTCCTAGCCAAATCATCAATCTTAAGCAATTTTTCTTCAATCGTAGCATTAAAATTCTTTTGCGAAGAAATAAATTCTTTAATATTAGATTCAAAATAAGAGGGCATCTTATTATAATTTCCATAAGAGTTGTTGTAGGAATTCCCATAATTGTTAGAAGGATTACTAGGATATGGCCTAGGATTAAAATTCCCTCTATAAGCGTTGTTACCAAAATTATTCCTACCAACATAATTAACCATAATATTATCTAGGAGTTTAGTAGCATCTCCTAAAGTGATTTCCATAAAAGTGCCTCCCGCGGCCGAATCTAAAAGATTTCTAGAAGCAAAATTCAATCCGGCATAAAAAATTTGTATAATCATCCACAAATTCAAACCATGAGTAGGGCAATTACGTATCATTAATTTCATTCTCTCCCAAGCTTGTGCAACATGTTCATGATCAAGTTGTTTAAAGTTCATTATATCGTTTCTAAGAGAGATGATCTTAGCGGGAGGAAAATACTTAGAGATAAAAGCATCTTTGCACTTGTTCCATGAATCAATACTATTCTTAGGCAAAGACGAAAACCAAGCTTTAGAATGATCTCTAAGCGAAAAAGGAAATAGCTTCAATTTAACGACATCATTATTGACATCTTTTTTCTTTTGCATATCACATAAATCAACGAAGCTATTCAGATGAGTAGCGGCATCTTCACTAGGAAGGCCGGCGAATTGATCTTTCATAACAAGATTCAACAAAGCAGTATTAATTTCACAAGATTCAGCATCGGTAAGAGGAGCAATCGGAGTGCTAAGGAAATCATTATAATTGTTATTGGTGAAGTCACACAATTTAGTAGTATCTTGAGCCATCACGACAAACAAGCAATCTAACACACGAGCAAACAAAAAGAAAGCGGGCAAAAAGAGGCAAATAGAGAGGGAGGATAGGGAGAGAGAGAGAGGGCGAATAAAACGGCAAGGATTAATTGGGGGGACAGGCAAATGGCAAATAATGTAATGCAAGAGATATGGATTGTGATGGGTACTTGGTATATTGACTTTTTGCGTAGACTCCCCGGCAACGGCGCCATAAATCCTTCTTGCTATGTCTTGAGCTTGCGTTGGTTTTCCCCGAAGAGGAAGGGATGATGCAGTAGAGTAGCGTAAGTATTTCCCTCAGTTTTTGAGAACCAAGGTATCAATACAGTAGGAGCCCACGCTCAAGTCCCTCGTACCTGCACAAAGCGATAGCTACTCACAACCAACGCGATTAGGGGTTGTCAAGCCCTTCACGGTCACTTACAAGAGTGAGATCTGATAGATAGAATATTTTTGGTATTTTTGATATAAAGATGCAAAGTAAAAAAGTAAAAGCAAAGTAAATAGCAAAACAATATAAAAGTGATGGAGATTGATATGATGAGAATAGACCCGGGGGCCATAGGTTTCACTAGTGGCTTCTCTCAAGAGCATAAGTATTCTATGGTGGGTGAACAAATTACTGTTGAGCAATTGATAGAATTGAGCATAATTATGAGAATATCTAGGCATGATCATGTATATAGGCATCACATCCGTGACAAGTAGATCGAAACGATTCTGCGTCTACTACTATTACTCCACTCATCGACCGCTATCCAGCATGCATCTAGAGTATTAAGTTAAAAACAGAGTAACGCCTTAAGCAAGATGACATGATGTAGAGAGATAAATTCATGCAATATGAAATAAACCCCATCTTGTTATCCTCGATGGCAACGTTACAATACGTGCCTTGCTGCCCCTTCTGTCACTGGGTAAGGACACCGCAAGATCGAACCCAAAGCTAAGCACTTCTCCCATGGCAAGAACTACCAATCTAGTTGGCCAAACCAAACGGATAATTCGAAGAGACTTGCAAAGATAACCAATCATGCATAAAAGAATTCAGAGAGGATTCAAATATTATTCATAGATAGACTTGATCATAAACCCACAATTCATCGGTCTCAACAAACACACCGCAAACAGAAGATTACATCGAATAGTTGTCCACAAGAGAGGGGGAGAACTTTGTATTGTGATTCAAAGAGAGAGATGAAGCCATCTAGCTACTAACTATGGACCCGAAGGTCTGAGGTAAACTACTCACACTTCATCGGAGGGGCTAGGATGATGTAGAAGCCCTCCGTGATGATGGCCCTCTTCCGGCGGAGCTCCGAAACAGGCCCCAAGATGGGATCTCGTGGATACAGAAAGTTGCGGCGGTGGAATTAGGCTTTTGGCTCCTGTTCTGATCGTTTGGGGGTACGTGTGTATATGTAGGAGGAATGAGTACGTCGGTGGAGCACCGAGGGGCCCACGAGGCAGGGGGCGCACCCTAGGGGGGCGCGCCCCCCACCCTCGTGACCACCTCTTTGATCCCTTGCAGTAGGGTCCAAGTCTCCTGGATCACGTTCGGAGAGAAAATCATGTTTCCGAAGATTTTATTCCGTTTGGACTCCGTTTGATATTCTGTTTATCTTAAACACTGAAATATGCAAAAAAAACAGGAATTCTGGGATGGGCCTCCGGTTAATAGGTTAGTCCCAAAAATAATATAAAAGTGGAAAATAAAGCCCAATATAGTCCAAAACGGTAGATAATATAGCATGGAGCAATCAAAAATTATAGATACGTTGGAGACGTATCATTGGCCCAAGCAGAAAAGGTGGAAACCAGTCAGCTGGATGGTATGAAGAGAGAGAGACGAATGCTACTGTAATAAAGCGGTGGCGCCTTCTCAAAATCCGTCTCCCAGTGCTTCCTCTGACCTGTGGGTTGGGGCAACTGAGAGAGATACATGTAGGGTTCGTCTGAGACCCAGCTCCAATCTTGTTTGGATTAGGAAAGACAAGTTTTCCTCGGGAGATTTTTTGGCTACAGACTGCTTCCCTGTTGCAGTGCATGATTCAAAGCACCTGCCTGTCCCAAAGTTTTTTAGTTTCTCCCATGATCACTGGTCGAGGAAGACGGGTAAGATCCCTTATGCTTCAGTGGTCAATTCAATGGCGGGTTATGGTAGAGATGCAGGTGGTAGAGGAGGAGGAAGGTATAGTGGTGGCAGAGGGCGTAACCCAGGCCGTTCCCCTGCTCCCACTGCAAATGGTCGTCAAGCAGCGACTGCTCTGCCCCCTCCCCAGGTTCCACAGGCTCCATAGGCTCCTCAACCTCAACCCCCTCCTATATATATTTTTGCAAAACCCCCATTGTTTTTGGTGGGAGCTGCTCCTGCTATGATGCAGCCAAACCCCATTTATGGATATCAAGGTGGGTCGAACCCTCATATGCAGCAGATGCCACAATGGCCCCAGCACCCCAATTTCCAGTATCAGTACATGCGAACTACCCCAAGGTTCCAACAACAATTCAATTCAGCAAGTCAGAATATGCAGCCAGTGCAGACAGTTCAATACAGTGGTGGAACTTCATCAGTGGGGGGAGTGATCAAACTCAGGCTGGTCACAACAAGAGCAAGAAGAAGAAAAAAAATCAGAGTGTTGTTGCTCAAGCTCAGAGTGCCTCTATGCATGAAGATGATCCTCATTTCACTGTGGACCCAAAAACATTGGAGCTATCTGCTATAACTGTGGCCTTCCTCGTCATTTTGTGGGCATGTGCTCCATTCCTAAGATTTGTTTCATGTGCAAGACCCCTGGACACCATATGGATGCTTTCCTCACCTGGTACAAAGCTTATCCTACAGCTATGTATTGAGGGAGTTTAAATACTGGACTTGGGTTTTTTCACATTGAAACTAGTGGTATAGAGGACTGTGAGTGGCTTAATTTTGGCAATGTGGGACTAGATCTTGTTGAAAAGGGTGAAATCTCTAGTAAGGAGCTAGGACAACACTTCTCTGATACGTGGAAGACTAACTGGCCTTGGCATATCAGACCTTATGACAAAAACAATTACATTTTCAGATTCCCTCCTAACAAAAAGATAAAGGACTTGGTGGAATACCCCTCAATTAATCTAAAGAAGGAAGGAGTGACAATCTCATTTGCTGATTGGAATGGAGAACACTCTATCTATGACAGCCTGACAGAAACTTGGATTGTCATTGAGGGGCTTACATCAAAATGGCTCTCTTGGTGTTCTATTGCCCAAGTGGGAATAACCCTTGGTGTGCTTGTCAATATTGGTTGGCACACCATTTTCAAAAGTTTTTATGAGAAAGTCAGGGTCCTGGTAGTTGTTAGAGACCCCGGCAAGATCCCTAGAAATAGAATTGTAGAGATCAATCATGAACTGTATTTGCTGAAATTTACTTTGGAGAGAGATGCTGATATTGGGACCACCTCAGACAAGCCATCTGGACCTGATGGTTCTGATGATGATGCTAACAAAAATAAACAAGAAGAGGAAGATTTTGATTCCAGCAATGATGACCTATTGGGAGAGGATATGGACACTGGGACTAGTACCACCAACAACAATAAGGAGGCTGCTGGTGGTACTGGTTCTAGAGGTACAAAGTCTATGCAAAAATGCTGCACCCCTGTCCCTGAGAGCAATAGTGAAGCTTTTGTCTTCTCTAAAGTTCAAGGGGCCCCGATGACCAAAAGCTATCTGAAGGTTGTCAAAAAGAAGCCAATAGAAAACATGGGAGGTCCCCTTCTGGAGAAATTTGAGGTTGTTATTACCCAATCTCATGCCCTTCCTCAAAGCATGGCTGACAAAAACAAAAAGTGGGGCCCTGTGGTTGCTACTAGGGCCAGCACTAGAAATAAGAAGGATGGGAGACCTACTCTCCAGAAAGCTCAAGAATTGAAACAAATCAAAGACCAGGAGCTGCCAAAAAAGGTAAAAAGGCATTGAAAATTCATTTGCTTGTCTGGATGATGATGTGCTTATCTCCATTGCTGATTGCTCGGGTATTAACTTGAGTTGTAGTGGGTGCAATATTAATAAGATTATTGTTGTGATTAAGAACATTGAACTTCAGAGACTTGACAAATTTAATCAAGAAACCCTGAAGTTTTTCTTCCAGCTTATATACATATTTCTGGTGAAGAATTTAACATTTTTACCACAAGTCCAAGGGCTCAAGTTGAATTTGGTGATGACCCACATATGAATGTGGACCCAGAGCCAGATTCCCCATGGATTGAGGTCAAATTTTCTAATTCTAGTAGGAGTAGACGAAAACTTGATTTTATTGTTAAATGATTGGTCTATTTTGGAACATTAGAGGCCTGAATGGGCCCATCAAATGCAGGAGCTTATTATAGCTCATAAACCTGATTTTATTAGTATTTCAGAATCTAAGAAAGAAGACTTCACCCCTCTTCAGTTGGACGTCTTTGATGTTAGATCATGCTTCACTTGGAAATGGCTCCCAGCTAATAACACTACTGGAGGCATTCTAGTAGGGATTATGGGAGATCTTTTTGATATTGTTTGTTGTGACATACACACTTACAGTGCCTCTTATTTGCTAAAAAAACAAGATGGATCTCTTGGAGACTGGTCTCCATTTATGGTCCTGCTTATGATCAATATAAACTGTACTTTATTAATGAGTTGCACAACTTGCTTACTGGCTGGACTGGTCCAACACTGGTAGGTGGTGATTTCAATTTTGTTAGGGAGGCGAGTGAGAAAAACACTGGTCTGATTAATCAGCATTGGGCAGATCTATTTAATGACTGGATCAACAAATTTGGTCTCCTAGAGCTGAAAATTAATGGCAGAAATAGCACCATGGGCAATAACCAAGATTCCTTGGTGATGGCCACTATAGATAGGGTATTTGTGTCCACTAACTGGGCAGCCTCTTTTCCTAATGTTCATCTCAGAGCCCTACCTGGGGTAGGGAGTGATCACACCCCTTTGGTGTTGAATACTTGTGCTTTCTCCATTTCTAAAGAGAAGGGTTTTAGATTTGGGAAATGGTTTCTTGAAGTAGAAGGCTTTAGGGAGATAGTCTATAAAGCCTGGAATACTAAATGTGGCTTAACTAAAGCTATTGATATTTGGCAGTTCAATATTAGAAATACTACGAAAGCTATTAAAGGTTGGTGTGCTAATTATGAGGCTGATCAAAACGGGCACAAACAGGCCTTGATAGCTGAATACAACCGCCTAGTCATTTTTTCTTAGTCTCACCCTCCCTCACCTAATACTAAGAAGAGAATGAAAACTATTGCTGGTGAGCTGAATGATATCTGGAAGAAAGAAGAGATCAGGGAGAGGGAGATTCAAGAAGGTGACCTTAATACTAGATATTTCAAACCTGTGGCAAGCCAAAAAAAAGAAGGAAGAAGCAGATACTCATGCTGGAAAATGATGAAGATACTATTACTAACCCTGAAGGTAGCATGAAGACTGATGTTAATTATTATAAAAAGTTGTTTGGCTTCGTAGATAAAATTGATATCACTCTGAAAGATGACTTTTGGAGTGAATATGAATTAGTCTCTGAAGCTCATAACAACATTTTAGATGCTGCTTTTACTGAGAAGGAAATAAAGGATGATGTATTCAGCTCTTATACTAAAGGAGCGCCTGGCCCTGATGGCTTTCCTTTTTTATTTTATCAGCAATTCTGGACCTTATTAAAGGTAACATGTTTGCTTTATTCAGGGATTGGGAGAAAGGATAATTAGACCTGTATAGGCTTAACTTCTCCCTGCTAACTCTAGCCCTAAGGAGATTGAGGCTATAAGAATGGAGAAATTTAGACCTCTTGCCATGATTAATTGTAGTTTTTAAATCTTTACAAAGTGTGCCACTACTAAATTTGGCCCTATTTGTAATGATCTGATAGCACTAAACTAGACAGCTTTCATTAAGGGAAGATTTATTGCTGAGAGTATTATTACAACTCATGAAATTATTCATTCTGTACACTCTAGCAAACAGTCTGGTTTTGTGCTTAAACTAGATTATGAAAAAGCCTATGACATGATCAATTGAGAATTCATAATAGACATGATGAGGAGGAGAGGCTTTAGTAATAAGTGGATGAGTAAAGTAGAATCTCTCATCTTTAAGGGCTCCGTTGGTGTCAGAGTTAATGACAAAAACAGTGACTTCTTTGCAAGGAGACCCGTTCTCCCCTCTCCTTTTCAATCTAGTTGCTGATGTTTTTACTAGAATTTTGGTTAATGACTCGACAAATAACAAGTTGGAAGGCCTTTTTCCCATCTCAAATCCTACAGGTATCATTAGTATGCAATATGCTGATGACACCTTGCTCTTTTTGAGTAAAAATTTATCTTATGCTAAAAACCTTAAGTGGTTACTGTCTTGTTTTGAACAATTAGCTGGGATGAGGATGAAGTTTCATAAATGTGATCTGGTCCCTATTAACATTGACCGAGACGAAGCTAATATATTTGCTCGGGTCCTTGGTTGTAAGCTTGGAGATTTCCCCATTAAATATTTAGGGGCTACTCTCCACTATAGCAAACCTAGAAAAGAGGATCTACATCCTACTGTAGAAAAGATCATTAAGAAAGGGGTCGGTTGGAGATGTAATTACTTTCTGATACATCTCCAACGTATCTACTTTTTCTCACGCTTTTTCTCTTGTTTTGCACTCTAATTTGCAAGATTTGGAAGAAACTAATCCCGGACTGACGATGTTTTCAGCAGAACTACCATGGTGTTGTTTTTGTGCAGAAATAAAAGTTCTCGGAATGGAATGAAACTTTGCGAGGATTTTCTATACCAATAATAAGAATTTCTGGAGGCAAGACCCACCAGAGAGGGGCTCCTGGGTGGGCACAACCCACCAGGGCGTGCCCCCTCTCCTGGCGCGCCCAGGTGGGTTGTACCCACCTGGTGGCCCCGCTGATGCCCCCTGATACTATAAATCAAATTATTCCAAAAAATCAGGGAGAAAGAATTATCGCGGTCCACGAGACAGGGCCGCTGCCAGGCCCTGTTCTTCCTTGGGAGGGTAGATCGGGAGTCCGTTTGGGGCTCCAGAGAGAGGGATCTTCGTTCTTCGTCATCACCAACCCATCTCCATGGCCAATCCCATTATGCTCCCCACTGGAAGTGCGTAATTCCTTTGTAGGCTCGCTGGTCGGTGAGGAGTTGGATGAGATTCATCATGTAATCGAGTTAGTTTTGATAGGGCCTGATCCGTAGTATCCACTATGTTCTTAGATTGATGTTGCTATGACTTTGCCATGCTTAATGCTTGTCACTTTGGGCCCGAGTGCCATGATTTCAGATATGAACCGTTTATGAATTCATCATTATATCCATGTTTTAGATCCGATCTTGCAAGTTATAGTCACCTACTACGTGTTATGATCCGGCAACCCCGGAGTGACAACAACCGGGCCCACTCACTGTGATGACCGTAGTTTGAGGAGTTCATGTATTCACTATGTGTTAATGCTTTATTCTGGTTCTCTATTAAAAGGAGGCTTAATATCCCTTGGTTTCCAATATGAACCTCGCTGCCACGGGAGGGTAGGACAAAAGATGTCATGCAAGTTCTTTTAATAAAGCACGTATGATTATTTACGAATACATGCCTACATTATATCGATGAACTGGAGCTAGTGCTGTATCACCCTAGGTTATAACTGTCTCGTGATGATTATCATCCAAGAAGTCACCGATCCAATGCCTACAAATTTATCCTATATTGTTTCTGCTAAGTTACTACTGCTATCATCACAGTTACACTTGCTACAAAATTACTACTATCACTTTTACTGTCACCGTTGCTGCTGTCACTACTATCAAAACTATCATATTACTGTGCTATTGTTTACTTGCTGCAGATAATTAATCTCTGGGTGTGGTTGAATTGACAACTCGGCTGCTAATACCTTCAAGTATTCCTTGGCTCCCCTTGTGTGGAATCTATAAATTTAGGTTGAATACTCTACCCTCAAAAACGGTTGCAATCCCCTATACTTGTGGGTTATCAAGACCTTTTTCTGGTGCCGTTGCCCGGGAGCATAGCATATTTGTTGAGTCACTTGGGATTATTATCATATTACCACTATGAAGAATCTGAAGGATGCTAAGACTAAGATATTTCCCTCAAAGAATAGGGGAGGTAAGGAACTGCCATCCAATTCTGCTTTAGATTCACCTTCTTTTATGAGTAAACTTGCAACACCACCCCATGCTATTAATTTCGATATGTCGCAAGTTATTGATGATGCTACTTCTACTATGAATGATGCTTATGATGATGCTAGTACCTTGCTTGATAATGATGATGTTCCACCTAGTGAATTTCTTGATGAACAAATTTCTAGAGCTATACAACATGATGTTGTTGATTCTGATGATGAGCTTGAAACTGATAATCCTGAAACACCTACTAGAGCTAGCCTTACTAGATACGAATTGCCTAAGGTACCGGAAGGTTATGTTATGAGTGAAGAAAACACTAGAGATATTCTTGCTTGCAGAGATAGAGATGATTTAGAGAAATTATTATGCAAGTATAAAGAAAAATCTCTGAATGCTAGAATGAAATGTCATGCTAAGTTTCCTACTTCACCTATCTTTATTGATGATAAGGATTATGAACTCTTTGTTGACTCATAGTTAATTACTTTGGTTGAATTTGATCCTTTCCATGGTTATGGAACTGAAACTAGTGTGGCACATCTTACTAAGTTGAATGATATAGCCACCCTTTTTACTCATGATGAGAAAACTCGCTACTACTTTATTCTCAAATTATTTCCTTTCTCATTAAAGGGTGATGCTAAAGCTTGGTACAATACTCTTGCTCCTGGTTGTGTGCATACTCCCCAGGATATGGTTTATTACTTCTATGAAAAATATTTTCCTGCTCATATGAAACAAGCTGCCTTACGGGAAATATTTAACTTTGCTCAAACTAAAGAAGAGAGTCTCCCACAAGCTTGGGGGAGGCTTTGCCAGTTACTTAATGCTTTGCCTGATCATCCTCTTAAGAAAAAAGAAATACTTGATATCTTCTATAATGGACTAACCGATGCTTCTAGGGACTTCCTAGATAGATGTGCTGGTTGTGTTTTCAGGGAACGAACTATTTCACAAGCTGAAGAATTATTGAATGACATATTGAAAAATTATGATGATTGGACTATTCCTGAACCACCGCCTAAACCCACTACAAAGAAGAGCGGTATATTATATCTAAGTCCTGATGATATGCAAGAGGAAAAGAAATCTATGAAGGAAAAAGGTATTAAAGTTGAGGGTGTCAAAAATTTACCTCCTATCGAAGAAATACAGGGCTTAATACACCACCAATGCCTAAGGTGGTAGAGGTAAATTCTCTTATGAAGTTCAATGATAATGACAATCCTCATAATATGCATCATAGTCAATGCATTTATGAGTTTGAAAACTACATTAGAAAACAAGATCACTTTAATGAAATGTTATGAAACAATTGAAATATAATTCTGGTATGATTTCTCACTTGAGTGACTTGTTATTTAGAATCTCAAATGATGTTAGAGGTGTTCGAAAACATGCTTCTATGGAAACTTAGTTAGAACAAGTTGTTAAATCACAAAGAGAATTACTTGATGAAATGAATCATAATATGCATGTCTTTGCTGTTAGAGTTGCAACTAGAGGAGGTAAAATGACTCAGGGACCACTTTATCCTGAGGGACACCCAAAAAGAATTGAACAAGATTCACAAAGAGCTAACACTAGTGCACCTATTCCTCCTAGAAAGAAAAAGAAAGAGAAAAATGATAGGACTTTGCATACTTCTAGTGAACCTGAAATAGAAAAACCTCCTAATAATGAAAATGAAACTTCTATCTCAGATGTTGAAACTCAATCTGGTAATGAACACTCACCTAATGATAATGAAAAAGATAATGATGAGGTTCATGAGGATGCTCAACCAAATAATGAAAAACAACCAGATAATGATGGTGAGATAGAACCACCTGTTGAACTTGATAACCCACAACCTAAGAATAAAAGATATGACAAAAGAGACTATGTGGCTAGGAAACATGGTAAAGAGAGAGAACCATGGGTTCAAAAACCTATGCCTTTTCCACCTAAGTCAACTAAAAAGAATGATAATGAAGAATTTGAACGCTTTGCTGAGATGCTGAGGCCAGTCTTTTTGCATACTTGCTTGACTGGTATCTTGAAAATGCCTCCTTATGCAAAGTATATGGAACACATCATCACAAATAAGAGAAAAATACCGGAAGCTGAAATCTCCACTATCCTTGCTAATTATACTTTCAAAGATGGAGTACCTAAAAAACTTGGAGATCCGGGAATACGAATTATACCTTGCTCTATCAAAAAGAATTATGTGAAAACTGCTTTGTGTGATTTAGGAGCTGGTGTTAGTGTTATGCCTTTCTCTTTATATAAAAGACTTGACTTGAATAAACTCACACCTACTGAAATATCTTTGCAAATGGTTGATAAATCAACTGCCATACCTATCGGTATCTGTGAGGATGTGCCCGTTGTTGTTGCTAATGTTACTATTTTGACTCACTTTGTTATACTTGAGATGCCCGAGGACGACAACATGCCGATTATCCTTGGTAGACCCTTCTTGAACACTGCAAGGGCTGTTATTAATTGCAATAAAAGCAAGGTCACTTTTCATATCAATGGTAGTGAGCATACGGTACACTTTTCAAAGAAACAATTCCAAGTGAATGGTATTAATGTTATTGAAGAATCTCCCATAATCACTATTGGAAGTTTTCAAATACCTCTACCTAGTGTAAAAAAATATGAAATGCTTATTGTTGGGGAAATGCATATCCCCATTGAGGTAACTTAGTGATTTACGAAAGTTCTTCGGTTTCTTGCTAATCGAAAGTGGTTGTTAATAAGACTGGATCAACCTTATTAATGAATCATTTTTGAACGGTATGAAGTTGATGAATTTAGTAAGCACTACTTTCTGTCCCCGCTTTTTATTCTCTTTTTTTATTAGTTATATAAAATAAAATGCCATGTTTTGTCTGTTTTCTGAATTTTCTATGCAATAAAAAATGACCAAAAAATAAAAATTCTCAGAATGCCCTGAAAATTTTATATGATTTTTTCCTGAATATTTAAGAATTTTTTGTGCAAATAATACCAGAGGGAGGTGCACCAGGTGGGCACAACCCACATGGGCATGCCAGGACCCCCAGGCACGCCCTGGTGGGTTGTGGTCCCCACGTGGGCCCTCTCACTTACCTCTTCATACCACATCAGCACTGACCTCCAAAAAAATTCCCCATTGCTCTCTCTCTCCCGTGTTCTTGCTCATTTTGCTGTCATTTTCAATCTCTTTGCTCAAAGCTTCGTTTTTGAAACTGTTTCGGGGGATTGTTGCTTGGTATGTGACTCCAACTTTTGTCCAATTAGTTTTTGTTTTAGTGGTTTATTCTTTGAATAAATAGCTACTCTTGGTGCTGCTGTAGATGTGCTTGCATGTTCAATTCTTAGTGTTGCAAGTAGTTTGAATGCTTGTTATGGCCTCTATGTATCCCTATGAGTAGTTGTTATTAGTTTTGTGAAGTTTTGTTGACAAAATTTTGTCACTCCAAAATTTTTATTTTCAGAAAATTGTACGTGGACATGATGAACCTATTTGGAAGGAGTTCTTCCAGGAGATGATCCTCGGGGGCATCTTCTAGTGACAGTCTTGCTCGCCGATCTTATGTTGAACCAAGTGAAAGTTCCACGCGAGATGCCGCCACCAAAACATGATTATGGCCTTGTGATGAATATATGTTGCAAGTGGGCATTAAGGAGGAATTTGAGCAATATGTTCACAATGCCGGTCTCGGTCCCTACCTCTCAAATAAGTGTGAACAGCGCCAACTTCTCACTGAATCATTTGTCAAAGGATTTAAATATTTTCCACGTGAGTCTAGGGTGTCGTTTATGCTTTATGATAACCGATATACTATTTCACTGGAGAACTTTTCTTACCATTGCAAGCTTCCATTTTGGGGTTCGCTAAATGAGCCAACAAAGGCTGAGTATGAGTCTTTCTTGACTATCTTTTGTTACGGTGAAAATACGGGAGTGAGATAAGGAGGAATAAAGAGCATTCACTTTCCCGCAATTCAGTACTTTGCATTATTTAACGGGAAATGCATAGTAGGCAAGCAAGACTGTACCATACTTTGTGCGCCAGACTTGAACCTCATTCACACCGCTCTCACTGGTGAAAGAAATTATAACCTTGGAGCTATCGTTGCACGTAGACTTCAACACAATGCTAACAGTGGTTGGTTTTATGGTGGAATTTATGCCATGCATTTAGCACGAGGGCTGTGTGTTTCGCCTTTTCCCATTGATCCTATCCTACCCATGCAATATTTAAATTTTGACACTTTGGAAGAACACAAGATTCTCAAGGGAAGGGCTGATAACTTCACTTATAATTTGTTGTTTAACCAATCACATGTTGTGGACACATATTTGCATGCGCCTGCTCTCTTTGATTGTCACAGCAAGGGGAGATATTTTGTTCTTGAGAGCGAGGCCCGAGCGCACAACACAATAGTGTTGGCGGCACGGCGTGCTGAGGCCTCCGCACCGAGAGCCTCCGTGAGCTACCACGCCGACTACTATCCTCCAGGCTACTGATCGATTACCAACTTAGGCCAAAATCCTAAGCTTGGGGGAGTACGTGTTTCCACCGTTTACATTCATGACTATTTATTTCATTCATCGGAGTTCGCACTTTTTCCATTGTATCATCCATGCTTATATTTTTTCCTTGCTTTCTTCTTGTGTGTTTGAAAAACTTCAGAGAAACCAAAAAACTTAGTTATAGTAATTTACTTTCTATGCATGCTTAGTAGTAGTAGTAAAAAGAAAACCCAAAAAGATTTCCTTGTTCTTCTTTTGCTTGTTGGGAGCTTTCCAGTGTAAATATTTTTTCTTGCTTTTGCTTCTTATTTGCTTGTTGGAGAAAACCAAAAACTCCAAAAATATTTCAATGTGTTCCTCTGAATTTCTTTCCTTTTTATTCGAGTCTTACCAAGCAGAAGACCACGATGAAATTGTTGAGTGGCTCTCATATGAATAACGGTTGAACTAATAAAGAGCACATTTTACCTTGTCTTGTCCTGTCGAATAAAATGTTTTGCAGATTCCAGCTTAGTCCATGGCATTCTTGCACTATTATTATTTTCTTATCATTCGGTAGTTGTAACACCCCTGTGTCATGCTACAGTAATCCCCTGTTAATGGTGCCATGTCATCATGTTACTGTTGCTAATCTCCACTTGATCCAAATCACGATTCAAATTCAAATCCAATCTAAAGTAAAAAATTCCAATTTGTCAGATATGAAATCTAAAATGTTCATCTTGTGCCATATAATTCATGACAAATATTTGTGGTGAACCGACATTTTGCAAAATGTCTAAGTGCCCTAAAATGGATAAACAGTGGCTAAAACAATAGATTAAATGCCTCTTTAATTTATAAAAAAATTCAAACTAATTCAAAACTTCTTCCGAACTTTTCTGGTAGTGCCAAACATTGCATGGTATTTACGTGGACAATTGCCATATTTTACAAAGATCATTTCAGCGCCCCAAATATTACAAAACCCTCTCTGTAAAAGAAGGTTAAAAAAGATAAAAAGGAAAGGAAGCCCCTACCTCCCTGGGCATTGGCCCATCCGGACCAGTGCGGCCCAGCCCACCAGGCGCCCCTGTTTCCCTCCACTTCTGTTCATGGGGCGCCGTGGACGCCGAGCGGCCGCACATGGCCGGGATGGCCACGTGCCGGCCATCCGCCATCGTCCCGCGCAGATAAGGTCGCCGGCGACGCCCGTGCCAACCCTAGCCCGCCTACTTCCCCGTCTCCCCTCCCCCACTTGCCTCCTCGCCTTCCAGATCCACCCCGCTCTCCCTCTGGCCTCTCTTCCCCCCCCCCCACGTTGCCCGACGCTGTCGTCGCCGTTCGACGTCGATCCCGCGGCCACCGGCCGCCCCGCGCCAAGCTGACATGTCCACGAGCTCCGCCGCGTTCATCCTCATCGCCTGGGGCCATCCATTGTTGCGGGGGAACACCGCGGGCCCCAGAACGAACCGGCGTCCGCCTCGGATCACCGGAGCTCCACCGCTTCGTTCGTCGCCTCCCCTGCGCTACAAAGCCGTCGAGGGATTTTCTTAGCCGCACGGTGAGCTCCGCTCCTCCTTCCTCCTTCTGCCGCTCTTTTCCGCGCACATAACCGCCATCGCCATGGATGGCCGCGCTGAGCTCCGCCGCGCAGCTAGTCGGTGTCGCTGTAGACGTTGCCAAGGTCGGGCAAGCACGTCAACGTGCTCAGGGCGCCTCCCTGGTGCCGCCCGAGCCTCCAGCTCGTCTCCTCGTGCCCTCTGTCGACGTTGGCGGAGATGGCCGAACTCTGGCGTCCGCCTCGCCGCGTGCCGTCGTCGTTTTAGGCCTTCTCGAGGCCAACCATTAGCGCCACGCGACGCGCCTCGCTCCCTTCTTTCGAACGCCACCTCGCGCGCGCAAAATGGTTGCCGTAGCGCGTTTTCCGGCGAGTTCCGAGGCCACGCCGCTGCAGGTTTGGTCGCCTGCGTGATTCCGGCACCGACGCCGGCGAGGCTGACCTGGCGCTGACCAATGGGGCCCGCTGAGCCACTGACGGGTGGGCCAAGTTGACTCGTTGACTGGGTCAACCCGTTGACATGTGGGGCCGAGTCAATAAAACATTTTAGATAATAGAAAATCTGTTAATTAAATTGATTAATTAATCTATTCACCAATTAGACACTGACAGTGGGCCCTGCTTGTTAATTAGTATTAGATTAGTCCAATTAACACTGTTTAATTAGTCTAGTCACTGACCAGTGGGTCCCACTGGACCCACAGGTCAGGTTTGACCCCAGTCAACCGTCCTGTTGACTGCTGACATCACCCCTACATCATGCTGACGTCATATTCCATTTCGGTTAATTTAATTTATTCCAGAAAATTGTTTAATCTTTAAAAATTCATAGAAAATAAACCTTAGCTCCGATGAAAATGTTTTCTACATGAAAGTTGCTCAGAAAAATCCAATGAATCCGAATATGCGGCCCGTTCATCTGTCACATGCCTCTAGCATGCTGAACACGTAACATTCCCCCTCTGGTCATCTGTTTGACACAGGCCCAGAACCGGGAAAGCATTCCCGGTTGAATTCCCCTTCACCTCTATCGTGTAGCCATGCATTAGGTCACACCCGACACATCATATTGCCATGTTCTACTTTGTGATGCCTTGTTTGCTCTATATTATTGCTTCTTCCCCCTCTTCTCTCCGGTATACCCTGAGACCGATGCCGCCCCTGTGATCGACTACGTCGACGACGACCCCTCCTTGCCAGAGCTACCAGGCAAGAAAAACCCCTTGAGCATTCCGATATCGCCCATTTCTTTCCCTCTCATGCTTGCATTAGAACTGCTACTGCTTTCTGTATGATCCTACTCTGATGCATAGCCTGTTGTTGTTACCTACGTTCATACCTTACCTGCTTATCCTAAACTGCTTAGTATAGGTAGGTTAGTGATCCATCAATGACCCCCCACCTTGTCCCAGTTGCCTCGCTTTATGTTCGATGACTCGATCAACATGATCGACGTCCAGGCCCCGACACCACACAACAGCCCCTAGTTGTACGACACTACAGAGTTACAATCGAGTGCCGAGGGTGAACCTCATACATCACTCCTGATGAGGTCATCGAGGGTGATTTCCTCCTTAACCACTTCCGTTACCGCTCTGTCGTGCAACCCCTCAAGTGTGAACCTCGAGGGTGGACCCTCTTACGTTCACCTTGATGATAACATCGAGTGGGATTCACCGGGGGTGATTCCTCGGGTTTTCCCCTTGGTGTTAGACACACAGTTACTATGGTTACTATGACTTTACACTGAGCCATGTTACTAAAGACGGGTCGACCATGAGGGGTACCCGTGCGAGCTTAATTGCGAGTGATGTGGAGTCGGGTTGACCTAGGAGGTGCCCGCGAGATACTTACGAGGCGTGGCCGGGCATTCTTAGCCCTTGCCGCAAGTACTCGAGATGGGGCGACGGGGTCACATCGACCGTGAGTCTCTGCTCGTTACCGCGTGTTCCTAATCCACTATGATTTGGATATTTGATCCGAGGGGCCTCGGGCCTGATAGCACTAACCATCACGTGGGCATAGTATGGGCGTTCTGCGTCGTATACATCAGCCGAAGCTTAATAGACGCCAGCGACTGAGCGGCGCGTGCCGGGTTGGACTGGAAAGCACCTACCTTGTTGAAGGAGGTGGCTAGGTCTGCTCACCGGCCGCGTTCGCAATGTGCAGGAGTTCCCGGGGAGATGGCCCATGACCCCTGGGGGCATAGGTTTAGTGCGGCGTGCTGGCCTCTCTATTAAGCCTAGGTCGGGTTGCGGCGTATTGTTTGGCCGAGGCCGGGCATGACCCAGGAAAGTGTGTCCGGCCAGAGTTAATCAAGCGTGGTGGGTAAGTTGGTGCACCCCTGCAGGGAAGAAAACATCTATCGATAGCCTGTCCTACGGTAATGGACACTTGGAGTTGTATCCCCATCGATACAACTAGAACTGGATACTTGTGATGAGAAATGGTTGGTGATGAGAAACTGGATAGTATGGCTCTGGGATTGCTTTCTCGCAGGGAGTCGAGAAAGGATCTCTGGCCGAGGTTGATAACATTACTACTACTTTACTTTATGCTACTCTTATCTCTTTTGATGCTGCAAGATGCTTGAAGAGGCTGAAGATGCTAGTCTTCGATAGGACTAGGCCTTCTCTCTATTCTAGCATTTCTGCAGCCCAGTCCACATATACAGCCTTCCTTTGATAATGTTGCATATGTAGTGTAGATCCTTGCTTGCGAATACTTTGGATGAGTACTCACGGTTGCTTTGCTCTCCCCCCCCCTTTCCCCCCTTTCTTCTCCTTTTCGGTTGATGCAACCAGATGTCGGAGCCCAGGAGCCAGATGCCACCACCGATGCCTGCTACTACGTGGAGACTGCTGACGACCAGGAGTAGTTAGGAGGCTCCCAAGCAGGAGGCCTTGCCTTTTCGATCGTTGTCGCTTTTGTGTTAGCCTTCTTAAGGCAAACTTGTCTAACTCATGTCTGTACTCAGATATTGTTGCTTCCGCTGACTCTTGTGTATTCAAGCTTATGTATTGGAGCCCTCGAGGCCCCTGGCTTGTAATATAAAGCTTGTATTATTTTAATTTGTGTCTAGAGTTGTGTTGTGATATCTTCCGGTGAGTCCTTGATCTTGATCGTACACATTTGCGTGTATGATTAGTGTACGATTGAATCGAGGGCGTCATAGTAGTGCAAGTGAAATGCAATACTGAGGATATTCGATGAGCTGGCCGTGGCAGAGAGAAACTGGTATGAACTCGACTTGTTTTGTTTGTGTAAATATGTTTAACCTAGTGCCCATGATTCAGCCCATTATGATTAAACATGTTTGCAATGACAATTAGAGATTGTAGTTTCTCATGCCATGCATAAGTAGCTGGGAGTTGATAATGATTTATCTTAGATATCAACCTAGCGTTCAAATGATTGTGATGTAGTATGATGGTATGTTATCCTCCTCTGAATGTTTGAGTGGCTTGACTTGGTACGTGTCCATGCATGTAGTTGAATCAAAACCAACATAGCCTCTATAATATTTATGTTCATGGTGTTCATATCCTACCCATGCTAGTGTCCAATGTTACTTATGCATAATGCCTGGTTATGATCGTTGTTGCTCTCTAGTTGGCAGCTTCTCAATCTTAATTGCCAGCCTTCGCCTGTACTAAGTGGGAACTCTGCTTGTACATCAAAAACCCTGAACCCAAAGTTATTCCAGATGAGTCCATCATACCTATCTATATGCGGTATTACCCTGCCGCCCTAAGTAAATTTGCATGTGCCACCTCTAAATACTTCTAAAAATTACCCGTTTTGTGTGCCTAGATCATTCATGGAACGACAGGAGGTGGTCGATGTCTTCCGTGCTAAGCATGTTATCCTCAGGTCAAGTGTTTATTCACACGCCATATCACGAGGAAATGGGAGGTAATAGGGATGCCCAGTCCCAAATTGCAAACATGAAAAGAGTTCATCTCTGAAATAATCAAACAAAAACTTCCAATGGAGTCAAAACCTTTACTCTCTGCTTGGGAACTGCCACTAGCGTGCTTAGCATGGAAGATGTTGATAACTGATGGTCATGAAGTGAATGAGAAGTGTGCATACCTCAAAATATCATTTATCTCTGTTTTAAAAATTGAGCTCTGGCACCTCTGCAAATCACTGCTTCCCTGTGCGAAGGGACTTTCTATTTACTTTTATGTTGTGTCATCACCTTCTAAAAACAAGTGCCAGAAACTGAGTAGAGCACAACAGTCATGATTTATGCATTGTGTGTAGCTAATGTTGGGTGCATCATGACTGGATCTTTTCTACCATGAATTACAATGTTTAGTCGCTGCTTGAACTTTGGAGGTGCTCTGCATTTATGTTCTGCGGTCTCAGAAAGGGCTAGCGAGATACCACTATTGTCATATTATATCATGGTTGTTTTGACAACATGTTGTTGTTTGAGATATCTTATTATTGCTCGCTAGCTGATTATGTTATTGATATGAGTCATTATAATATTTAAGAGTTATTATTGACATGGTTAGTTATAATGTTGGCTGAAAATCTGGGCGTTGTTTAAGCTTATTTATGAAAACAAGAGCAAAAGAGTTCGTAAAAGTATTTCTTTCTCACTTTCAATTTATCAATTGAATTGCTTGAGGACAAGCAAAGGTTTAAGCTTGGGGGAGTTGATACGTCTCCAACGTATCTACTTTTTCTCACGCTTTTCCTCTTGTTTTGGACTCTAATTTGCATGATTTGGATGAAACTAACCCCGGACTGACGATGTTTTCAGTAGAACTACCATGGTGTTGTTTTTGTGCAGAAATAAAAGTTCTCGAAATGGAATGAAACTTTGCGAGGATTTTCTATACCAATAATAAGAATTTATGGAGGCAAGACCCACCAGAGAGGGGCGCCTGGGTGGGCACAACCCACCAGGGCGCGCCCCCTCTCCTGGCGCGCCCAGGTGGGTTGTACCCACCTGGTGGCCCCGCTGATGCCCCTGATACTATAAATCACATTATTCCAAAAAAATCAAGGAGAAAGAATTATCGCGGTCCACGAGACGGAGCCGCCGCCAGGCCCTGTTCTTCCTTGGGAGGGCAGATCTGGAGTCCGTTTGGGGCTCTAGAGAGAGGGATCTTCGTTCTTCGTCATCGCCAACCCATCTCCATCGCCAATCCCATTATGCTCCCCACCGGAAGTGAGTAATTCCTTTGTAGGCTCGCTGGTCGGTGAGGAGTTGGATGAGATTCATCACGTAATCGAGTTAGTTTTGATAGGGCCTGATCCCTAGTATCCACTATGTTCTTAGATTGATGTTGCTATGACTTCGCCATGCTTAATGCTTGTCACTTTGGGCCCGAGTGCCATGATTTTAGATCTGAACCGTTTATGAATTCATCATTATATCCATGTTTTAGATCCGATCTTGCAAGTTATAGTCACCTACTACGTGTTATGATCCGGCAACCCTGGAGTGACAACAACCGGGCCCACTCCCTGTGATGACCGTAGTTTGAGCAGTTCATGTATTCACTATGTGTTAATGCTTTATTCTGGTTCTATATTAAAAGGAGGCCTTAATATCCCTTGGTTTCCAATGTGGACCCCGCTGGCACGGGAGGGTAGGACAAAAGATGTCATGCAAGTTTTTTTAATAAAGCATGTATGACTATTTACGGAATACATGCCTACATTATATCGGTGAACTGGAGCTAGTGCCGTATCGCCCTAGGTTATAACTGTCTCATGATGAATATCATCAAGGAAGTCACCGATCCAATGCCTCGAATTTATCCTATATTGTTTCTGCTAAGTTACTACTGATATCATCACTGTTACACTTGCTACAAAATTACTGCTATCATTGTTACTGTTTCCGTTGCTGCTGTCACTACTATCAAAACTATCATATTGCTGTGCTACTGATTACTTGGTGCAGATAATTAATCTCCACGTGTGGTTGAATTAACAACTCAGCTACTAATATCTTCAAATATCTTTGGCTCCCCTTGTGTCGAATCTATAAATTTGGGTTGAACACTCCACCCTCGAAAACTGTTGTGATATCCTATACTTGTGGGTTATCACTTTCCTCTGGTAAGAGGCTTACCCTAGTCCAGTCTTGCTTATCTAGGATTCCTTGTTATCTTATGGGAATTATTAAATTCCCTAAGTGGGCCACTAGAATGATTAACTCCCAACTTGCTCACTGTTTTTGGGATAACTATGAAGAACATCATAAATACCATCTAGCTTCTTAGGGGAATGTTGCTCTCAAGAAACAATATTGTGGCTTGGGCATCCCTGACATTGCTGACAAGAATCTTAGCATGCTAGCCTCCAGGGCTAAGAGATACTTTAATGATGATGGTAAAATTTGGAAACAAGTTATTGATGCCAAATACAGAAATCATAGTCCTAACATTTTTGCCTGTCCTGATACTGGAGCCTCCCCTCTTTGGAAAGGAATACTTTGGGCTATTAAAGCAGCCAAGATTGGCTTTCCTAGAAGGTGGGCAATGGCAAGAGTGTTAGATTTTGGGAAGATCGTTGGACTGGCAATACTACACTTGCTACCAGTTATTGGGAGTTGTACAATATTGCTAATTCCACTAATGTCTCCATCAGTGAGATCTGGGATGGCACGACCCTGAAAATCAACTTTAGGAGGTGCTTTTCGCCGGACATGCTTGCTGCTTGGAATGAGCTCTTTAGTGTAGTTAAGGATCTGGTTTTGAATGATTGTGATGACACTATTATTTGGGACTTGGTGCCCAAGGGGGTTTACACCGTTAAATCATTTTATAATTTTGTGAATTTTAGAGAAGTGATTCCAGGTAATATTATGATGATTTGGAAAGGTAATGTCCCGCAAAGAATTCAGATTTTCCTTTGGTTGCTAGTTAAGAACAAGCTACTAACCAGGGATAATCTTCGGAAAAGACAACATGTAGCAGATGCTACCTGTCTTTATTGTAATGAACTAGAATCTGTAAATCATCTACTTTTTTGATTGTGTCATTTCCAGAGAACTCTGGAGTGAGATTTTTGGCTCCCTAGGGGACGACATCGAGCTTAACTCGCATGGGCTTCTTGATTGGTTGGCTAGAAATTGCAATAAAATTGTGGATATTATGCTTCATGCAGCTGCATTATGGACTCTCTGAAGATATCAAAACGATATTTGCTTTAATGATGTGCCTTGGTTTGGGATGCAGATTCTGTGGCAAAGGACAGCTTCCTTTTTGGCCTTGTGGGAGATCAGGTGTGCGGATCCCGCCAAGAGGAGATGTCATCTCTTGGTGCAAAAACTGAAACAAATGGCACCAGCACCGCCCCTTCTTCTATGGCCGGACCCTGGCTAGGCCTGAACCAATGCTCTGGAGCGACAAGACCTCGCTTCAGGACTGGAATCTCACTCTGAAGATCTGGGTTTAAAAGTTGCGCCTGGTGCATAATTTCCTGATGTCCAATTTAGTTTGCCTGATGCATGATGTACTCGATACTTTTATCGAAAAAGGAGTTCTCCCCGCTTTATATATAAAGCACCGATCAATAAGCACCCAGTACAAACACATGCTACCGCAACACACGCACGCACCCAGGGCAAGATACATAGACATTGAGCGCAACAACACCACTCCTAGCACTATCACCACGAAGAGATGAAGCTACATATGACGAACCATGTGCTCCAAGGCGGCGCCTTCAAGAAGGGTACGACACCAGAGCGCCGCCACCGCCCAATCCAAAGAGCAGAGTTTCCCCTGGAGCAGCATGACAGGCAATGAGAGCCGCGACGACGCCTTCAAAAAGCGAACGATTCGCCGCCGCCGGTCCGTCCGAAGATAGAACAGGTTTTCACCTCGGCCAACACTCAACGCCACCGAATGCCATACCCCGGCAACCACGCCACCCACACGGCCATGGTGACCAGGCAACGCCAAGGCACGGGCTCCGCCCAAGAGCACCACGCTACCACCACCAGGGCCGCCGTCCTGGCATCCAAGATATTGACACCACCTCACCCGAGACCCGCCGCAACCCCAATGAAAGAGACGAGCGGAAAGGTCCCACATTTCGCACCCCTGGGCGACCCCAGCGTCGTGACTCAGGCTGGACGTACCGAGCGGGCTTTTTGGCCCGCTCGTGGACCGACCTGGACCGGACCGATCGGTCCTGGCCCGCTGGGAATATAGGCCGGTCCGAGCTGGGAATTTCGGCCCGAAAGTCGACCGGTCCGGTCCGGTCTTAGCTCGGTTAACTCGACTGGACCGAACGAGCTCGGCTGTTTCTTACGCACGAATGAACTACACGATGGGTTCTTTGGCTCGAGGTAGAAGAGAGTTATCTCCACGATTTACTCCGTTATTTGAGAGACAATTATCTCCACGATTCACTCCACAATATTGGATAGACATTATCTCCACGATTTACTTCGTAGAAATATGAATTCTATTGCGTAAAACGTTGGAGTTTTCCTTTTATTCAACGGAGCAGAAACAGAAAGAACGAGAAAGGTGGGCTCGATCCGATGTGTACCTTCCATCTACACCTCCCCACGATCCCATTAACCTGTGCCAGATCAGAATTTGTACGACTGAATGTACATTTGTACGTGGGCACACACGTTACAGGCCCTATTTATTTGCAACATGCAAATTGTAAAAAGGATAGTTGTGCCACATGCAACGAGCCTACCATGTGGACTCCTATGGACTCAACAGATTTAACGTGATACTTTCAAAAAACAAACAGTATTAACGTGAGAAAAAATAGGAAACACCCTTAAGAAAAATGAAAACTGGAAACAACTAGGCAGCGAGATTAATCGCGTGTCGCCAGGAACAGGCCCGCCCTTGGAAATCATTTGCTCAGGGGCCTCCCAGATGAAGAACTCCAGCACCAGGTCGAGGCGTCGAGGTGACCTCCCCGCCTCCTGCAACGCCGCCACCTCCACGGCAACACCTCCTTTCATCGCCGTCGTCATGTATCTGGCCTCTTAAACGTGCTCATGATGGGGACGCGGCTGTGTCTCTCCCCTTCCTCTCCTCCCCATGCCCCGTAATCTCTGCAGGAGCTCACAGTCCCATGCGCCGCCGCTCGCCGTCGCCGGACGACGCCACGGGCGGTCCTCGCGGTCCGGCCCGAGCTTTACCACCACCGGTCCGGTCCTTGAAAAGCGGACCGCAGCACTGCTCGGTGCGGTCCGGTCCGGTCCGCCGGCGGCCGGTCCAGACGGCGGCTCGGTCAGGGCCCGGACCGTGTCCACCCTGAGTCGTGACCCAATAGGCCGGCCAGAACTAGCATCCACTGACCCATCCTGCTGCCCCGAGCGCGAGACGAGCTCGGTCCTGCAGCACCGAGAGGCGGACGAGGTCAGTCCTGCTGCACCGTGCGCGAGACGAGTTCGGTCCTGCTACACCGTGCGCGAGACGAGGTCGGTCCAGCAGCACCGGACGCGAGACGAGCGATGAACAGTAGCTGGGAGAGGACCAGCCCTCTGATGAGAGTAGCGGTAGGGCGACGAGGAGATGGAGCGAAGGTCGAGACGGTACGCACGCAGACGAGCCGACGCCGGAGAAGTCGGCCGCTGCCGCGGGCAGAACCGTCGAGCCACCGTGAAGCCGCCACCACACCAGAAGGCCGCCCGATGGACCGCCCCACGCCGCCGCCCACGGCCAGAGCAGCGGCCATGCCCGGCCGCTGCCCAACCCACGTTGCCCGGCAAACTGCAAGCACCGGAGCCGCCGGGCACACACTACCGGACCCACGCGCCGTCGGCCGACCCCCAAACCGTTGCCGAACGCGGCCCGAGCCGCCGCGAGGTCAGCTCTGGCTGGGGCACCGGCGGCCATCCTCGACCCCCGGCCCACACCACCATCTCCCCCGGAGCTGAAGAAGAGGAGGGGAAGGCCGAGGCCGCCATTGCTGCGCCGCCGCCTCCGCCAGCCGGGTGCCACGGCGAAGGAAGCCGCTCGCAGCCCGCACCGCCCCGCAGCCCGTTCCTACCGGATCTGGATCGAGTCGCCGCCGTCACCACACCAGCCGAGCACCACCGAGGTGCAGCCCATCACGCCACCCGCACACCCACGCGCCATCACCTGCGTCGATGAGGGGCCGCGCCGCGGCGCCCCGCGAGGACGCCGCGACCAGATCCAGATCGGCCAGCCCACGACAGCCCTCCCGCATGAGGCGATGAAGATGCCCCGCCGACGGCCGGGCTTCGCCCGGGCACGCCCTCTAGCAGCGGCCGGAGGAGGAGGAGGAGAAGAGAGGTGGTGAGCCGGCCGGCGGCTAGGATTCCTCCCCTGCCGCCCGCGGGAGCGCTAGAGGAGGAGTCGGGGCCTCGTGAGGTGTTTTGCCTTCTTTTCTTTCGGCATATCTCGGTACTTTTCTTTCGTCCTCTTGCTCTCTTGCTCCTTCAGGAGTGTAGATTGTCTAGAGTTTCCATGCTGGGGCAGCTTTTCTGCTGTTTTATTCCCCCTCCGCGCCTTGTAGCTCCAAACAAATGTTCGGTGGTTTCGTTATTGCAATGGAACCGGGGCGTGAGCTCTTTTCCTCTAAAAAAAAATATGCGGCTTCTCATTGTGTGTCACCGTGTTTCGATTCATGCGTGGGATCGGGGGCACCATGGATCATCCATCAGAGAAACGTTCACGGAAACATTTGATCAGTGTCATTTCCGTTAGCTTGCACGCTAGGCTAGCTTATTTATATATCAATGTACGCTTGTAATACACAATTCTCAGGAAATGAACACCACATGTTGCCATCGGACTGGGATCAGGTGACATGCGCTACGGTGACATGCACGGTGACATGCGGCCCAAATTCAAATTTAAACATTGCGAAAAAATCTGGAAAAAATCATGCACGTTCACAGCACATACTAAGATAACCCCTAAAAATTTCAGATCAAAATTCGAAACATACATCGAGAAACAAAAAAGTGAAATCTGTCATGAATAGTTCCCGAATGGTTCTCTGTAGACTATTCACATCTGAGTTTCTCTTTTTTCTTTCTCGATGTATGTTTCGAATATTGATCTGAAATTTTTAGGTGTTATCTTAATATGTGCTGTGAAATTGCATGATTTTTTCAAAAAAAAATCGCAATGTTTAAATTTGAATTTGAACCATATGTCATCGTGCATGTCATCGTAGCGCATGTCACCTGATCCCAGTCCGTTGCCATCGCTGCATCAGAATTTCCGCCGGTCGCTCAACAAAGACACGCGAGCCAGGCACGCTGGTCGTCATTGTTAATTCCAACAACCATTTACTAAAAGACTACAGTATTGCCTTAGATCTCCATTGTTAGTGTAGGAATTAGCAGAGATTTAGTCCGGTTGATTTGATTTCTAATTTTCAAATTTGTGCATATATAATCTTCGACACTATCCAAGGCATCTTGTTTTTCTTGCCCATTTCATCTCTTCATTGGATTCATCCTTACTAGTTGTAACGAAAGTTGCTCCTCTGAGCAGCAATGAAGTAGCAATGGGGGAGGTTGGTGCTGCAGACATGATCTACACCCAAGAGCAACACCGGCAACTGGCGCGCCTGCCCCTACATCCTCGGTACGTACAAACAAAGGACTCCATTGTTGGCCTGCTCTTAACTGGAGCCATGGCGCTGATCGATCACCAGATGAATCGCAGCTAATGAATGCTGCGAGCGGATGGCATACTATGGCATGAGCGCCAACCTGGGCAACTTCATGTTGGACAGCATGGGCATGATGAACAACGCCGCCGCCCCAACAGCGTTACTAACCACCCACATTGGCGCCTTCGTCGCCGACGCCTACCTCGGCAACCATCGCCTACTCTATTATATAAATTTTTGCTCATAATCTAAGTTTCGAATGGACCAATTAATCCCAAGATTTTTTTTTACTGCTCACATTATGTGGATCAGGCGGAGATGTCGGTGGCAGGTTCATCTCATGATCGTCGGTAATATACTGATCCGGATAGTAGCCCTCTACTTTGAGTATTTGTGCCTGTCCGAATCATGTTGAAATGTACTTGGCAAAGAGTAGTAATACCAGTACAAAATATAAAATATATTTTGTACAGAAATGAACAACGAGATTTAAAAATTATTATTAGTAAGAACTAGCATGGTACTCCAAGCAATTGAGCAATGAACATCATGCTTCTTTTTCCTTATAAATACACCTTTAGGCTACTTGAAAACAATAAAATTCAGTCAAAAACATTGAAACTTTATACACCACTTAGCAACAACGCATCTATCTATTATATACTTAAAACAATAGGCAAACAAGCCATCACGTTTATCCACACAGATTAAATTATAAGAACCGTTAAGATTAGATATAAATAGCTCAAATTTAAAGATGTAGCGTTACATACAAATATTATATACATGTATTATTTTGGACGTACTAATTCTGTCACGTACATGTTCTATTATAAAAATGACGCCGATAAGTGCCACACGTGTGGGCGTTAGGGAGTCCGCCCACATATTTTGTGTGGTGTATAAGAGGAACAGCCCACACATCTACGTGTGGGAAAAACAATTAGCACTCACACGCCTCTTTTTTTCCCTCCCGATCCCTCTCACACGCGTGCGTGTGGGCGAAGTTGATAACGCCCACATGCCCATATGTCAGGCCTCGTACCTCCTGGTCCCGCACGCCACACGTGACGGTCACCACGCGCCCGCAGTTGCCATGGTCCAGACCCTCGTCCATGTTCGTTTAATTGCAGTTGCCATGGTTGCTCAACTACAGTTGCCATGTATGGTCTGATCTAATGTAGTTGCCATGATTTCATAACTTTAGGAGTTGTCACATACTAACACTAGGCGGTTGAGAGAGTTGCCATGTGCTCACAAGCATGCTAGGGCGGTTGCCATGTAAAAAGGAAGAGTTGCCATCTGCTTACGTGCATGTTATGACAGTTGCCATGTACATGCACGTTAGGGCAGTTGCCATGTACCATGCAAAAACATATGGCAACTCGATAAAAGAGAGTTGTCATCTGCTTACGTGCACACTAGGCAGTTGCCGTGTACCCTGCAAAACACATGCAAACTCGGGTAAAAAAAACAGTTGCCACCTGCTTAATTATAAAAGCACATTAAGGGCAGTTGCCATGTGCAGTGCAAAAACACATAGCAACTAGCAGCTTGGGTGTGGGAGAGGAGAAGGGCGTGTGGGCAAGATGCCAAATGCCCACACACTAGCCCTTGTGTGTGCGTGCAAAGTGGCGTGTGGGCGAACTGCTAAACGCCCACACACCAGCTTCTCCTGTGTGGTGAAACGGCCGTGTGGGCGACCGGCTGAACACCCACACACCAGGCCAGTCCTACGTGGCACAATTTAAAATCTATTATATTGTTGAAACAAAAGACAAGCGAGTCGTCGCATTCATGTACATAAGCTAAAAATATTTAATTCCCTGATTCTAATAAGAACAGTTGAGAATAAAGGATGAAAATTGAAAAGGATACACACAATATTAATCATGAAAAAAAAGTCTATCGTTGGCATGTACACATAAGTTTATTATTTATTTTATTTTATTTTATTTTTGAACACACATAATTCTTTGTTTTTGAATAGTTGACATGTGGAAAACGAAGTCCAGCATGGACCCGCTCAAATTCATATCACGTAAATAAATATGGCATGTCATATAGCACATCAAGACCGAGTCCAGAATGGACTCGCCCAAATTCATATCACGTGAAGAAATATGGGCAGGTCAAGAACATGCACGCAAAAAGAAAAAAAAAACATGCACGCAAGAAAACATGCTGATACCATGCTTATCATGCCAATATTGAATCGGACTGTGCTTTGCACCGGCCATATAGCACAAGCACGTAAATTAGTCTTTAGCATCTAGCATCCCTGAAAAAAGATCTTGACTCTTGAGTACCCAGGACAAAGACTTATCAACAGAGGGATTACCACAGGTGTTGCACCAGCGATGGTGCCGCGAACATGGTAGCTACCGGTCTCGCCGCTCCATGTTTTCATAGTGCATCCTTCACACCGGCAGGATCCACCTCGACATCTGTGGCAGGCAAGATACTCAACATATCATTACAGCATATGCTACACAATCGTGAGTGCCACAATTCCACCACAATTTTTTGAGCCACCTATGTTAACAAAGAAATGAGAAAGCAATACTTCCGAGGCATAAGCACTTGAGCTTGCCTCTACCAAATAGTCGCCTATATACTACCAACAAGAGAAGGTATGCAATAGGTTTATCAAGATACATGGTTAGACATTATAGGAAAAGAGGTATAAAGAAGTACAATGGAGACGAGGAACTTACACTTGAAGAGGAACTTACACTTGAAAAGGAAAGCATGGCAGCTAGAATAGCATAAAGCAGAAGAGAAGATCACAGAAAACACTCAAGTATATATGGATCTATGCATGTTAATGCTTTATCTATGTGTGAGCATAAGAAAAGGATGTCACTAAAGCAGCAAATGTCTTGAGAAATAAATCAAGACAAATATATTAGTTCCGGTATTTGCTCTAAATAGATGTGTTTTATTTCTCGATACATGTATACATTTATACTTCTGTTGACGGGCAAGATGGATCATGTGCTAGATATATCACTATGCATGGGTTGACAGTACAGGAAAAGCGGTGGGCATCAGTAGAACAAAGACGAGCTGGGGGTGGTGCACATACAGGAACGTGAAAAAAAAGTGACAATACAGATAATCTAAAGCATGTATAAGAATCTATGACATTGTGTATCCAAGTTTGGTATTTGTGGCAATGACAATACCACATAAAGGATGCAAAAGGGTGTTGTCGCTACTCACTAGAATGACAAAGGTTGTATGTAGACAACACATCAACTACTTTAATAGTGTTTCAATTGTGTTCAAATTTACAGGTTGATAATAAGCATGGGCACAATGAGAGAGAGAGAGGGAGAGAGAGAGAGGGATTTATGAAGTTTCTATAATTATCTCCACATTATAACAATGTGAAGAAAAAGCACAAGATCCACGGGAAAATTAAATGGGTAAGAAAAAATGGAAGCCATAATATTTTTAACAAAAATGTTGCAAAAACCAAATCATACCCGACATTTAATAAACATTTTTGTTTGCCGGGGAGACATGGATGAGCGCAAAATAACATAGACATGACCAAAAAAAACTAGAGAGAGAGAGAGAGAGTTTGAAAACATCAGATAACATACCGAGAAATGCAATTGCTTGGACTGATGGTCAAGAAAATAGACATGGGACTAATTAGCTATAAAGGAAGCATTTCGAGGCATGGCATGTACAAATCAAAAAAATGAACCATAGAAAAGGTGGTGACAAAGAGATCTTTAGGTTCAAGTAGGAGTACAAACTACAAATGTTAAGATTTATTTAATTCTCGGTGAGTAATATTTTTTGTTTTTAGTGCAAAGACACTTAGAACATGGACTGGAAGAGAGAAGTGTAATCTCTCTCTCTCTCTCTCTCAAAAAAAAAGTATTGTTTACTTCACATAATATACAAACTAAATGTTATTACTTCTAACCGCGCAAATGCGCGGGTTGCACTGCTAGTTTAGCTAATATCGTGGGGCAGATTTAAATTCAAAAGATGAGGGGTTGTACTCTTCTAGTTTAACTCACGGTGCCAACTCTGATCTAATTAACAAGATATGCTGAATCCTGCCAACTGCGTGCCAGGCTAGTAAATACACTAATTAGAGCTAGTTCTTGGACAGTACTCATGTGTTGTGCGGCTATACATAGTCTATGCAATGCATATATAAAGTTCAGAATTTAGCCGAGCTAGCAACCCAAACAGAGAGGATATATCAGGATTAGTGATCAACTGGTCAACGTACTAGGTGAACAACCACTGCTATAAGAGATCGACCGCCGGCCTAACCATACATGCATAATTCATATATGTAGGAAGAGGAGACATCAGGAAATGAGGGAAAACCATGTGCTGTAATGCCGCTTCTCATCGCGTGTCACCGCGTAGCAATTCACGTGCAGGAACGGACGCACCACACATCGTTCGAGCATGTCATGGGCCCGAAATCACCACATTAGCAAGGTGGTGTGGCCCATGACATGAAGCGAGTGAGACCGTCCATCCACTCACTTCAGCATCTGTAATGGAGGCGGAGCTTGGCAGTAGACCATCACAAATTTGGAGAGCAATACTTGATGGAAGAGATATGCTTAGGCTAGGCCTTATCAGGAGGATTGGTAACGGGCAAACCACACATATATGGACACAGAACTGGTTACCACGACCGGGGATGATGAGGCCCATTGCACCGCTTACACCGAATCCTCCACAGTTGGTCTCAAAATTGATGCACACGACGACAGCGAGCTGGAATGAGCAGCTTGTCCGATCGGTGTTCTTGCCCATTGATGCAGAAGCAGTGCTAGCTATCCTGTTATGTACAAGAAACGTAGAGGATTTCTGGGCTTGGAGCGGAGAGCAGAGAGGTTCATTCTCTGTCAAATCTTCTTACAGAATTATTATGCAAACCAAGATCTCGAGGGAGGACTGGATCGAGGAACGTGATGGTTTTTCGGCGGCGGAGAATGCAAAAACGGAATGGACAGAGCTATGGAAAACCGACGTACCTGCTAAAATCAAGTTGTTTCTTTGGCGATTAGCTCGGAGCTCAATTCCAACAGCTGACGTTTTGGAGCATAGAAATATGTCAATGTCATCAGCATGCGCGTTATGTGGCGCGAGAGACTCGTGGAGACACGCCTTATTGAACTGTTCGATGGCTTGCATTGTTTGGGCACTTGCGGATGAGGAGATATTGGACCAGGTGAGCCGTTTCGACACTGAGAGTGTTAAGGACTGGCTCTTTGCCATGAAGAAAGCCTTGTCGAGCGATCTTTTCGTCCGTATGACGACCACCTTATGGGCTATTTGGGCAGCAAGACGAAAGGCAATTTACGAAGATATATTTTAGAGCCCCTACTCCACCCACTGTTTCATCAATTCCTTTCTGAATGATATCCAAATTGTCAAGAGCCCAGAGAGATCAGCTGCGCATTCAGTGAGGGTGAGGCCAACAGGCTGTTTTAAAACCTCCCTCAGGCATGATGAAAGTGAATGTTGATGCTGCCACTATGAGGAGATCGAAATTTGGTGCAATCGCTGCAATATGCAGGAATGAGGAGGGTCTGTATCTTGGAGCATCGGCTATTGTGGTCAACTCTATATATGATCCTGCTACTCTTGAGGCGTTGGCGGTCCGGGAAGCAATGGCACTAGCAGAGGACCTCCAGTTACAGGCGATACACATTGCATCTGACTGCAAAGGCGTTGTGGATGATATCAAGCAAAAGAGTAGCCCTAACTATGGGGCTATCATTCGTGAGATCGTTGAATACTCTTGTAGTTTTCAGTTATGTAATTTTGTGCATGAGTTTAGGAGCTCGAATGTCGAGGCTCATAATCTGCGAAGCATGTTTTGAAACTAGGGATTGGCCATCATGTTTGGTTGGGCAACCCTGGTGAACTTCAGTTCAACCCTGTAAACATTGTGACGAGTGAATAAAAAGCTTCATGGATTGTCTAAAAAAAAGTACTTAAGCCCAGAACACCTAGAGAAGAGGACCAAAGTGGCAAAACCCCCTTCCTTTACCTTTTTCCTGTACTCTTTCTCCTCCCTCGGCTCTCAATCCCCATTCCATTGCTTGCTTCTTCACCAGGTTGTACCCAGATTTGTCACAATTGAGTGTCAATTGCATAGCAATGAGTTGAGCGTGACGGCTTATATATATTCGCAAAAAAAAAAAGCTTCTTTATGTGCGAGTAGTACCCAACTTTCAGATCTAATCTAAATGAAATAAACACCACATGTCGCCAACTGGCCATCACGTCGCGTGTCAGGCCGGTTGCGATTGTTTTGGCATCAGAGTTTCCGCCGGCCGATCGACAAAGACACGCGAGGCGGACACGTTCGTCGTCGTCGTCGTCAATTCCAACAGCCATTTACCACACGACTACAGTCCATTGTTACCACGAAAATGCTGGGCGGACGAAACTGCCTGCACCACAAGGGAACTTGTTACCATGGGAATTGGCAGAGATTTAGTCGTGTTGATTTAACTTCTAATTTCTGATATTTATAATCTTCGGTACTATCCTTACTAATTGTAACACAAGTTGCTCCTCTGAGCAGCAAAGAAGTAGCAATGGGGAAGATCGGTGCTGAGTCGGCAGGCATGATCTACACCCAAGATGGCACGGTGGACATCAAGGGCAACCCGGCCGTCAAGAGCAGCACCGGCAACTGGCGCGCCTGCCCCTACATCCTCGGTACGTACATGCATACTAGTTCAAGGGAAGGGAGGGGCTCCATTGTTGGCCTGCTCTTACCTTGAGCCATGGCGCTGATGGATGAATTGGAATTGCAGCGAACGAATGTTGCGAGCGGCTGGCGTACTACGGCATGAGCGCCAACCTGAGCAACTTCATGCTGGACAACATGGGCATGAACAACAGCGCCGCCGCCAACAGCGTCACCAACTGGGGCGGCACCTGCTACGCCACCACCCTCATCGGCGCCTTCCTCGCCGACGCCTACCTCGGCCGCTTCTGCACCATCGCCTCCTTCGTCACCATCTACATCATCGGCCTGGGGCTCCTCACGGTTGCGGCCTCGGTGAAGACGCTGGTGCCGACGTGCGCGGCCAAGGGGGTGTGCGACCCGACGGCGGGGCAGACGGCGGCGATGTTCGTGGGCCTGTACCTCGTCGCTCTGGGCACGGGCGGCATCAAGCCCTGCGTGTCCTCGTTCGGGGCCGACCAGTTCGACGAGAACGACGACGGCGAGCGCCGGAGCAAGAGCTCCTTCTTCAACTGGTTCTACCTGTCCATCAACATCGGCGCGCTGGTGGCGTCGTCCGTGATGGTCTACGTGCAGGAGCACTACGGCTGGAGCTGGGGCTTCGGCATCCCCGCCGTCGTCATGGCCATCGCCGTCGGCAGCTTCTTCGTTGGCACGCCGCTCTACCGCCACCAGCGCCCCGGCGGCAGCCCGCTCACCCGCATCGCGCAGGTGCTCGTCGCCGCCACGTACAAGCTCAGCGTCCCCGTCGACGGGTCGGCGCTGTACGAGACCATGGACAAGGAGTCCGGCATCATGGGGAGCCGCAAGCTGGAGCACACCGAGCAGTTCAGGTTCCTCGACAAGGCAGCCGTGGAGACGCAAGCGGACAAATCATCGGCGTCACCGGCGTCGCCTTGGCGGCTGTGCACGGTGACGCAGGTGGAGGAGCTCAAGAGCGTGGTGCGCCTGCTGCCCATCTGGGCGAGCGGCATCGTCTTCGCCGCTGTGTACGGGCAGATGAGCACCATGTTCGTGTTCCAGGGGAACACCCTCGACAAGCGCATGGGCGCCCACTTCTCCATCCCCTCCGCCTCTCTCTCCGTCTTCGACACCCTCAGCGTCATCGCCTGGGTGCCCGTCTACGACCGCCTCCTCGTCCCCGCCGTCCGCTCCTTCACCGGCCACCCCCGCGGCTTCACGCAGCTCCAGCGCATGGGCGTCGGCCTCGTCGTCTCAATCTTCTCCATGGTCGCCGCCGGCGTGCTCGAGCTCGTCCGCCTCCGCACCGTCGCGCGGCACGGGCTGTACGGGGAGAAGGACATCGTGCCCATCTCCATCTTCTGGCAGGTGCCGCAGTACTTCATCATCGGCGCCGCCGAGGTGTTCGTCTTCGTGGGGCAGCTGGATTTCTTCTACGACCAGGCGCCCGACGCCATGAGGAGCATGTGCACCGCGCTGTCGCTCACGGCGATAGCGCTGGGGGGCTACGTGAGCACGCTGCTGGTGACGGTGGTGGCCAAGGTGACGACGAGGGGCGGAAAGGAAGGGTGGATCCCGGCCAAGAACCTCAACGTCGGCCACCTCGACTACTTCTTCTGGCTGATGACTGTGCTCAGCGTCCTCAACTTTGCTATCTACCTGCCCATCGCCAACTGGTATACCTACAAGAAGACCGCCGGAGCCGGAGACGACCCGGACGTCAACGAAGTAGCTGATAATTTGACCACCGGAGCTGGAGCCGGAGACGACCCGGACGCCAACGGAGTAGCTGATGATTCGACCGCCAGAGCCGGAGACGGCCAGGACGCCAACGAAGTAGATGATGATTCACCTAAATCAGGAGACAGAACAAAATAGATTGTTGAAAGCAAGAATTGGTAGTACTTCTCTTGAAAAGATTTGATAGAAAAATGTGTTGAAATGTCCTTGAAAATAAGAGCTTAGGAAAAAGGAAATCGTGAATATTCAGTAATGTTTTTTTCGTAAAAGGATCCGGATCTGTATTTAAGATTCACCAAAAGTGCAAAACATCTTAAACATAACAAAAATTACATCAAGGTTCATGGACCACAGAACCACCACTGTCGCCACCGACTTGCTACTCTTGCTGCTCCCATACCGGAGTCGGCCTTACCTTGTCGATGACAGTTAGAAAGTCTTCATGCATGTGCACCTAAGGACTACCACCTCGGAGCCACGTTCATAACATGAACTATGACATGTTTTAGCATCGTCAATTTTGCTGTCTACCTGCCCATCACCAACTCGTACCCCTACAAGAAGGCCGCCAGAGCCCGAAACGACCCGGACACCACCGAAGTAGGTGATGATTCACCTGAATCAGGAGACACCGCAAAATATGTTGTTGAAAGCAAGAATTGGTACTTCTCTTGAAAATATTTTTCAGAAAAATGTGTTCAAATGTCCTTAAGATAAGAGTTTAGAATCATGAATATTCATTCACGTACTTTTCTTTTCAAAAAGGACTTGAGTCTGTTACAAAGATTAACCAGAAGTGCAAAACACCTTAAGCGCACTGCACCAACATTCATTTCAATGTTTTCAAAAAAATACATTTAGATTATCCATAAATTCAAAAAACCTAGAATTAAGTTGTGTTTTAATTTTCACATCTACATGTTTCAAATTGCCAAACATTAGTTTCAGAAGACCTAAATATGTGATAGCTACCATCAACATGGTCTTTGTTCATTTTTTGGAAATTTGTATATGTAATTGCAGTTCAAATTTGAATTATGTCAAATGAAATACAACATTTTTCATAAATGCCAAATATAGCAAATAATGAATCCTAGAATGTGGTCATCTGTAATTTTTGGCGTCTACTAGATGTTCAGAGAGCAGTGTGGGCGAGGCAACGATCTCCAGTGATTTTTCAAGCAGGCGCAGTCTCATATTTTGTTGGTTGCCATGGGTGCTTCTAGTTGGGGTTCGGATACTCCAATGCTCTTGCATGACGTCAAGTTGGTGGCGCCTTGAAGTGCACCTTGTCTGCATTGTGTTCCAGTTCTATCTATGTTGTTTTGTTCTATCTTTTATCTATTGTATAAGACGGTTTCCTCATCATCAATCATTTGACTTTATCTATAAGCGGAACAAAAACCTATTTCAAGAATCATAATGAAGATTGTCAGCGCAAAAGTATGTTGGACAAGATTTTAACTTTCCCCTAAGCCCTTTCAGACATTAGGTCGTGCACAGGCAACAACTAGCTTATAGTCTACAGCGGAGCAGATTTTATCATTATTCAATGGAATGACGAGAAGAATGTATGAAGAAGCTAGCCTAGCACGTGCAGTTTTCAGAGTGAACGACGTGTGGTGCGTATGATCCTGCGTGTGAATCACAATGCGGTGACACGCGATGAGAGGTGGCACGGTAACATATGGTTTCTCCTCATTTCCCGGTGCCTCCATTTCCCACATATTTGAATTATGCACGTACAGTTAGACGGTCGATCTCGTACAGCAGTGGTTGTACACCTAGTAAGTTGAACAGATCCTTTCTGTTTGGGTTGCTAGTGCAGCTAAATTGTGAATTTCACATATGCATAGAGTATATATATATAGCTGCACAACGTATGAGTACTGTTCAAGAGCTAGCTCCAATTAATGTATATTTACTAGCTTGGCACGCAGTTGGTAGCGTTCAATTTATCATGTTAATTAGATCAGAGTTGGTACGCTGACTTAAACTAGAAAAGTTCGGTCCCTCATCTTTTGAATTTGAATCTGTCCGACAATATTAGCTAAAGGCGTTGTTGCTCAGTGTGGTGTATAAAATTTCAATGTTTTTAACTGAAATTTATTGTTTTCAAGTACCCAAAAGGTGTATTTATAGGGAGCGAAAATCAAGACGTTCATTGCACAATTGCTTGGACTAGGTGTGGTGCTTGAAGCCCGCTAGCCGGCCAATAGGAGAGAAGGTGTTCGATCCATGAACTTGAAGCTTGACTGGCTGCCATGTTTGCTGGATTAGGCTGGTCGTAATGGTAGTATCATAGCTAGTATCATACATGCCAATTAGACAATTTTAATGAGGTGTCATAGCATTAAATGAAGAAAAAGATGGTAGAGTATCATATCATGATACTGTATCATAATAAATACTATGCATTATGAAGGTAGTATCATACACTAGTATTATATGCATGATACTAGTATATGATACTCTTCATTACAACCAGCCTTAGAGTAAACCAACACTAAATAGGGGTCCCCTGCTCGGTTTAGTAGGAGTGGTACATGTCGTTGAGCGTCAAAGGACTTTGTCCATTTAAGCCAGGCAGTACCACTAAGCAGTAAAGGGGAGGGGTGGGGGGGTAACTACGGTGGGCTAAGATCCATCCTGAACCTTTTCTTTTATCAATTTGTAATCACAGCCATAAAAGCGGGGAGATAAGAACAAAGCTACCCAAACTACTCCAGAAACAGAGACACACACATTAAGTCTCGAAAGCATATATAACCCCCCTGCCATAGAGGATTGGACTTTTGGATTCATTTTCACATCTGTTTGACCAACGAAAAATATCATTTGCAGACCTAGAGATGACAACTTGAAGGTCTTCATTCTAGTTCCTGAAAACTTCTGCGCTCCGGCACTTCTAGATATTCAACAAGCGAGCCATAATTACTGCGTTCCTTACTTTATTTGCCGGAGATGACTCAACATGAAAGGAGGTGTAGTCGTCCGGAGTAATGTTGAGAGAGTCAATAATCGTACATGTCGCCCTAGGAACTGAGCAGTGTATGAGAAGATGAGCTTTTGATTCGGCTTCTTTACAACACAGTCAAGCTTCGGTGGAGGCGGTCGGTGAATACCCTCTGCTTGTGTGCCAGCAAGAGAAACATTCAACACCAGTTAGGCGCACCAAATAATGAAAACGGGTCGTCTGAACTTGAGGAAAAAGCGGCTTTATGTGTTTGATAGTAAAGACTATGATTTTGAGTGTGTTTGATCGATGCGGCCCAACCAAAGTTTAGAAAACCGCCGAAGACCCTAGGACTGCTAATACTTTGGAGGATCTGGCAAGAAAGAAATGAGTGCACTTTCAGAGCCAAGGTTGCTTCAGTGAGCGGCGTTATAGCAGTTGTCAGACGCGATTTTTAACTCTCACGCCAGGCGAGTGTAAAATTCATTGAGCCCCCTTTTGGGGATGAAAGTGCGAGAATTTAGCCAAGACTTAGTAGTATCATGGCAAGCTTGTTAGGAGCTGGAAGGGTTGGCTAGTGGTGCCTCTTTTTTTAATTTTCTCCTTGATCCTTGGATCACAATACACCTTTGTACTCTTCCCATATGCTCCCTGCTTTGATCAATATAAAGCCAGGCACCAGATGGATCTTTCAAAACAAAAGAAAGCTTGAGACAACAGACTACATGGTGTCCTATATGGTGTCCTACCATGTAGGGTGCTCGACGCCATAGATATCTTCGATCTAGTTCTAAGCATATTGTTTCCCCTCAAATCCAGATGTCTCCTTTTCCAATGTGTATGGTTACTGCGGGTATAACTAAATGACCAATCTCTAATACCGTAGTGGTTGCACACCCAGTAGATTGAACTATTGTATACTGACCCTGATATATCCCTTCTACTTTTGTTGCTAGCACAACTAAATTGTGAATTTCACATATGTGTGTGCAATATATAGCCGCACACCACACATGAGTATGGTCCAAAAGCTAGCTCCAATTAATGTATTTACTAGCTTCACATGCAGTCGGTAGGTTTCAATATATATATCTTGTGTTTTCTTTGAAGGATTCAATATATCTTGTTCATTGGACGAGAGTTGGCACCGTGAGTTACACCAGATAGAAGAGTTTGGTCCCGCATCTTTCGAATTTAAACTATGCCTACCAATCTACACACACGCCACTGTTTCCAAATAGCTTGCAACCAGCAGCACCTGCCTTCTTCCATAAGTCGCCCTCCATTGCGATGACGGCCTAGACCTTCCGCCTAGTGGTCCTCGGGGCGCCATTGAAAGTCCATAGTTTCCAAAGGGTGAGCAGTGCCAGGCTATCGAATCCCTTGCATGCCGGTTTGGAGAGTACATACCGAGTGTGAGGCCACCGGTCGCACAACGTGTAAATGGTCGGTGTCAGTGTGGTGAGCGAGACCGCAACGCCTCAGCGTGGCCACCAAACTTCACGAGAGAAATGGTAACCACCTAGCAAGATGGCCGGCCATTTCCCTGCAGTTACTGCAGAGCACGCCGTTTCGAGCGATGGAAGGGTTGCGGCGCTCCCCGCGATCCGACGCCCATGCTTCTTCTGGATCGCTTCGGGATTGATGATTCGCTCGCTGGCTGTTCTGGTTTTGGTCCGGGTTTTTTTTTCTGATTTTCTTGTGTGTTTTTCATTTCTTTCCGAGGTAAATACATCTGTGGTGCTTGAACTTGTCGTGAATATGCATTCTAGTGCCTAAACTTGGAAAATACATTGAACTGGTTTTATAAATTGGCATAGACGTGCATATTTGGTTTAAATGATGTTTGTATACTTACGAGGCGTGCCAGCATGCCATGGGACCCGCTGCCAGTGACAAGGGTGTTTGGCTTGGTTTTTGCGGAAAACTCCCAAAATTATTTTTCTTACAAGAAGGCCCTCGGGGAGAAACTGATAAACTATAAAATAAAAACTAAAACTTGTCATGTGGTGGCTCGAGCCTGCAACCTACCATTCCAGAGTGTGCGCTCGACAACTTCACATTTGCTAATATTTAATGATTCATAACCTTTATAAACATTTGACCGAACAAAATAAATAAAAAGGAATTTAATAATCCAGCAAAAACAGCACCGGCTCTGTGATCCGCACATCGGACCAAAGCTTGTAGACCAGGCACGGATGCCACTCCAACTAATGAGTTGTCATGTATCAAAAAGAATTCACGTGTATCCTAAAAAAATCATGTGTTATTTTAAAACATATTCATACAATTGAAACTATTTATGAATGATCAAAATGTTTATATGATTCAACTATTATTCATGTGAGGATACGCAGCCTAATGGCGCACTAGGCTTGCATTTATTTTTTATAGAAACACACAAACCTATACACTATATAAACCTTTTAAAATAACACAGTTTTAGTTAAAGCATGAACACATTGATATACTACATAAATATTTTATTCATAATGTGGAAATTTTAAAGTTATATGATAATTTATTTAAATATATGAACATTTCTAAAATTACTTTAATATTTTATTAAAATGCAAACATTTTTTCAAATTATAAAATATATACTTAACTCATAATTTTGTTATGTGTATTTCTGTTAAATTATTGCATAGGTATTTTATGAAAATATATAAATCTTTTTAATGTAATTTGTTTTAAATATTGTATATTGTTTGTAACACACAATTATAATTAATATATTTAAAAATGAAATGACAAAACAAACACGTTCAAAACTGAGCCACACTATGGTCCGTTTTAGCCACACGGGCTCGTTATGTCATAAACCTAAATTTATCATTTTGCCATATAATGTTGTCGGTTGGAGTGGTATGTGCGGCTGCGAATAAAAAAAATTAATTTGTGTCGTTCAGCTTTATGTTTACAAAGTATACGAATCCTTTTTTTTAGGATCATATGAATCCTTTCTTAACCCTAAGGTGTTTGGTTCCAGAAGTGAAACGGAAATGTAAACGTAATGGGTTTGCACCATTGATGTAAACAATATCGGCCAAAATCCATTCTTGTTTGGTTAAGTGTTCTAACGGCTTAGTGGATGATTCTCGGTCCCTCGGCTCATCCTCACGGTCAGCTCGTCCTCACAGGTTGGGTCGTCATTGTCGTTTTGGTGTGGTCCATTATCTTTTGTTGGGATGTTCTTGTCGGGTTCAATTGTTGTGTACAAGCATCGGGAGTTACGTTTGTAGTATGTTGGGAGGGTTTGGCAGGTTGCACGTGTGCTCATAGGGTCTCATGATTGCTGAGTAGTCCAACTATGGTCTGATTGTATTGGTTTTAGCCCGGTTTTCCATAAATTAACTGGGCCATTCTCTTCTTCTTAATTAATCGATAAGGCAATTCTTTTGCCTCCGTTTCGAAAAAAAAGTGTTCTAACCGCAATGGTTACCGGCAAGAAAACCGGAGCCCCAGCGTAAAAAGAAAAAGAAAACAGGAACCCCTCGTCTAGGCAGCTAGCACGGGACTGGGCGGGGATTGGGGATCGAAGCAAGAAGAATTCGCCCGAGTCGGCTCGCTTTGGCTGTAACGTAAACTGTGATGGGACCTGTCTATGCGGGATCTGCAAAGCGAAGCAAATACGATTAACGGTATCGGTTTGCGATGTAATCAGATACCGGGTGTAAAACTGCGAACCAAACACCTCCAAATTTGAACCGGTCGGCTGGCTAGCCACACACACCTGTGTCGAGGTTCGAACCCCGGACTATTTTTAAATATTATAAATTGATTAATAGTTATTTTTACCATGCTGGTCATCCCGCCTGCCTTTAGGATGGTGATAAAGAAATGGCAGTCGTCAACCCTCCTGGTGTTGTCAGCCTCTGCCAACAAGTGGTGTGAGTTCTAGGTGTAGGGCCATACATTTCAGGGGCAGATGGTGCTCGGGAGAAGTTGAGACTACTTCTGTCGGCGTCACACAATCATCCACAGCGACTCGTCATGTGGCTCTCTGGGCTAGGCTTGATCGAATGAACTTACTGCAAAACTGTATATTTTGCTCAACATAGTGCAAAACTATATATTTTGCTCAGGGTTCAACACCCTAGGGTCATGCAGGGGGATGGGATGCCTTTGATGTCTTAAACTATGGTCTAATTAGGTATTATGAACTATTTATCTATTGTTCTTATTTCTACTGTTAATTGTATTATGTTGTTCTTATGTTATGTATGATATGAAGTGTTGCATTTGTGTGGTAAGACCACCACGGGGTGAGCAAAACAGCTCTGCTTTGCATACCAATAGCACAAATACATGCAACTCAACCTGGCCCACTAAGACAAAAGATGCAGGCAACCAAGCACGTCCAACTGATCTAATGTTGGCAATTTGCCCGGGCAACCAAACACGCCCCAGTTGATCTAATGTTGGCAACTTGTCATGTTGTGCCATCCCTAATGCTGCCTTCAACAATCAACAAGTGCACCTTGAAAGTTATAATCAGGAGTGGTATGCGCGGCTGCGAATAAAAAAAAAAAATTATATAGTTCACCTTTATGTTTACAAAGTATACGAATCCTTTTTTGGGGATCATATGAATCCTTTCTTAACACTAAATTTGAACCGGTTGACTAGCTAGACATGCACACCTGTGTGTCTTAGGTCGCTGGTTCGAACCCCGGACTAATTTTTAATTATTAAATTGATTAATAGTTATTTTTACAATTTATTAGTTTTTCTCTGAGGGCCTTTTTATAAGGAAACAACTATTTGGCGGCGGGGGGGGGGGGGGGGGGGGGGGGCACAAAACAAAAACAGGCCACACGCCTTGTCCCTGACACCCCGGCGTGCCTCGTCAACGTCACGAATGTATAAAAACGAGATTTGAACCATATATATATATATATATATATATATATATATATATATATATATATATATATATATATCGAGATTTGAACCGTATATACATGTTCATGCCAAGTTACGAAACCAGCTTAATGTATTTTGCAAGTTCAGGCATCAAAATGCACATTCCTAGCAAGTTCAGGCATCAGTGATGTATTTACCTATTTCTTTTTCTTTATCTTTTGATTTTCTTTGTATCTTATCGGTTATCTTTAGTTCTTTTGTTTTTATTTATCTGTTTTCGGTTGGTTGAAGACGGGGGAGCATGTGCATACTAGATTGATGCATTTGATGGCATTTCTGATCATAGCACGGACCATTGGCAGTTGCACTTTGACAATGCTATGATTTGATCGTAGCACCATCCAAGTGTAATCGCCACTTATCAGTGACAGTTGCAAATGACCAACACAATGACCAATGGTTATTGTAATTTTGCTTACCCTCATCCACTAAACTGATAAGGTTGTGAAGATGGAGTGGGACACCATCGGCACAGGGGCGTATGTCATCACCGGCGCCAAGGATGCCGAGGGCATCATCCCCATCAACTGCTAGCTCGGGAGGGAGGTGGTGTCGGGCAGAGTAGCCGCCATGAGCCAGCCGTTGGGTAGAGGCCTAAGCTCGGCCACAAGGAGGGTGCACGAGAGTCGATCAGGTTCTACGTGCAGATCAAGGACGAGGAAGAGATCACCATGCTGGTTATTCCCGCCTGCCTTTAGGACGGTGATAAAGAAATGGCTAGTCCTCAGCCTTCCTGATGTCGTCAGCCTCTGCCAACAAGTGGTGTGAGTTATGGGTGTAGGTCCATACATTTCAGGGGCAGATGGTGCTCGGGAGCAGTTGAGACTACTTCTGTCGGCGTCACACAATCATCCACAGCAACTTGCTCGTCATGTGGCTCTCAGGGCTAGGCTTGATCATCTGAACTTACTGCAAAACTGTATATTTTGCTCAGGGTTCAACACCCCTGGGGTCGTGCAGGGGCATGTGATGCCTTTGATGTCTAAAACTATGGTCTAATTAGGTATTGTCAACTAACTATTTAGCTGTTGTTCTTATTTCTACTGTTAATTGTATTATGTTGTTCTTATGTCATGTATGATACGAAGTGCTGCATTTGAGCAAAACAGTTCCCACCACGGGTTGAGCAAAACAGCTCCCACCAGGGGTTGAGCAAAACAGCTCTGCTTTGCATAGCCATAGCACAAATACAGGCAACTCGACCAGGCCCACTGAGACTAACAATGCAGCCAACCAAACATGCTCCGGTTGATCTACTGTTAGCAATTTTCCCGGGCAACCAAACATGCCCCGGTTGATCTAATGTTGGCAACATGCCATGTTGTGCACATTCCTAATGCTGCCTTCAAAAATCAACAAGTGCACCTTGAAAATTATAATCAGGACCTTTTTTACCATAAATATAAGCATACTGTCGGATAATATTTTGAAGAACGAAACATTTTGGTCAAGTAAAAGTAGAAATCGCCTTAAATTTAGGAAAGAAAAGCAACAACTGCAAATCGTAACATATAACCATTCAAGATACACAACTAGAAGAAGATACTGTCTCCAAACTCCGTCCGGTGTTACAAGTCCAATGATTCAAGAGCTAATAAGTACACTAGAAAGAATTGAATGAAGGTGTAAGATGTAGTAGTCCTAGAAGCATGGACTCAAGGATGGCGCGGCCATGTTTCCGTCTCCATTTGGGTAACACGGATGACGACTGCCTGCATTTCAAGAAGAGCAGCAGCTCGTCTTCTGTTCGACAGGTTGCCCGCGTATCTACACTGTGGCTGGGCGAGCGCTGTTTGCGGCTGGCTGGCTCGCCATCCTGGAAACCAAGATTTTTATTCATAATTATATGCTCTTTCTATGAGGTGTACATAGAACAACACCGTGAGGAATAACATAGAACAGTTAACAGCAACATGCTAAAGAGTGTAGGGCAATTTTGGTTATGATACTATAGGAACAAAGCATCAATGAGTAGTAAATAAAGTGTAAAATAATGGTAGTTAAAAAAAGTGGACTAGTAGGATGGCCTGTGCTAATTAAACCGTCTGGGAACACACACCTGTCCTTGATTGAAGCAGACATAGCCATGAAAGCCTGCTCAACGTTCAAGGCATTCTTTGCACTGGTCTCCATGAATGGGATGCCAATCTCATCAGCAAATGCCTGCATATATACACCAAACGTAAACACAAAGAGCAGAAAGAATGCTTCAGCAGATATGAGTAAAGCATAAGGTACCTTCGCTGTCTCATATGATACAACTCTTTTGTCAGTGAGATCAGATTTGTTCCCTACAAGAAGTTTGTTAACATTCTCACTACCATAGCAGTCAATCTCGTTCAACCACTGCTTCACATTGTTGAAGCTGTCCTGGTCTGTCACGTCATAGACAATCTGGAACCCCATTTGTATATATGTATTCAAAATATATAAGGAGTGGAACATTTATGCATGTTAAATAGCATGTGAAAAATAAAAATAAGATTTCACATAAACAAACTTACAATGATCCCGTGAGCCCCTCGATAGTAGCTGCTAGTAATAGTTTTGAAGCGTTCTTGCCCAGCAGTGTCCCACTGATAATTATAGTTAGGAAATGTAGTTGTGGGAAGTAAGGGAAAACCTCTATGAAGCAAATGTGCCCACATGTCATGGCGCAGCTGCATTAGGTACCCGCGGTATGACGATTTAGTTGCCATCCGGGATGTCAGATATAGTTATCCGGGATGGCAAATATGATTGTATAAGCATGGCAACTCTCTTTGTTTTGGTTAACTATAGTTGTCATGTTTAATTTATGAGAGTTGCCGCGTGTAATCAAACCATAGTTGTCGTGTGTGATTAACTACTTGCCACATGTGGTCGAACAATAGTTGCCATGTGTGTTTACCTAGTTGCCACGTGTGGTTAATCACAGTTGTCATGTATGTTTATCTGATTGCCACGTACGCGCAACTGCAGTTGCCGTCTAGCAAACGATTCATAGTTGCCATGTGTGTTTGCCTAGTTGCCATGTACGCGCACTGCAGTTGCCATCCAACAACGGACGATTATGGTGTGGGCGAAAAGCAGTTCGCCCACACGCGCGTGGACTAGGTGGTGGCTGTGTGGGCAGAAACTACTTCGCCCATACAGTGCAGCTGACAACCGCGTGCTGTGGGGCGTGTGGGCGACCTTTCCAACGCCCACACACCGATTCTACGTGGCACGCGAAAACTGCCTCAGTGTGTCAAGATTCGCGCAAACTTAACTGCATGGTAATCCAGATGTGTGGACGAGTAGCAATGTTCCCATACGTGTGGACGTTAGTGTTTTCGAAAGAAAATCATGAACATTCATTCATGTACTTTTCTTTTCAAAAAGGACCTGGATCTGTTACAAAGATTAATTAAAAGTGCAAAACACCTTAAGAGCAACTACACTAGCATTAATTTCAAAGTTTTCAAACAAATACATTGAAATTATTTGTAAATTCAAAAACCTAAAATTAAGTTTGTGTTTTAATTTTCACATCTACATGTTTCAAATTGCCAAACATTAGTTTTAGAAGATCAACACGGTCTTTGTTCATTTTTTGGAAAATTTTATATGTAATTGCAGTTCAAATTTGAATTATGTCAAATGAAATACAAATTTATTCATAAATGCCAAATATAGCAAATAATGAATCCTAGAATGCGCTCATCTTTTGTTGTCTGCATTGTGTTCCATTTCTATCTATGTTGTTTTGTTCTATCGTTGATCTACTGTATAAGGTTTCCTCATCATCAATCATTTGACTTTATCTATAAAGCGGAACAAAAACCTATTTCAAGAATCACAATGAAGATTGTCAGCGCAAAAGTATGTTGGACAAGATTTTAACATTTCCCTAAGCCTTTTTAGACATTAGGTCGTGCACAGGCAACAACTAGCTTACAGTCTACAGCGGAGCAGATTTTATCATTATTCAGTGGAATGACGAGAAGAATGTATGAAGAAGCTAACTTAGCACGTGCAGCTTTCAGAGTGAACAATGTGTGGTGCATGTTAAAAATATAATTGGGTTTAAGTTAGAAATAAGAAGATAGAGATATAATTAGTTTAAACCACATGTAACTTGTCTTGTACATCAAGTCTCTACCCCTCTTATATTCCTATATATACCCTACACAAGTGTCAGATCAGTACAACAACAATATTCAGCCATACTACAGTTTTCACATGATATTAGAGCGGTTAGTCTCACGACATCGATCCTAGATTCCTCTACCACTTCCGCAGCGCGCCGCCCCCGGGGAGATTAATCTTCTCTCCTCGAGGGCGCGGCACCCGATCGATCAAAAGATTAGATCGGTTCCATAGTTTAGATCAATTCCTTAGATTAGATCAATCTTCAAATTCCTTTTCATAGATTAATTTTTTTTTCTTAGCCACAAATAAACCCCACGATCAGATCCACTCTGGTGAGAAAAATCAGCATCCCCGGTGATTTCCGTGCATACATCCGGCCCAACAGCCTCAACCCGGCGGTTCCACGCTCAAGCTCCCATCTACAACTACGTCTCTAATGGATCGACGCGGCCGATGACCACGACACCCAGGCACCCAACTGCACGTCTACATCGAGCCGGTTCGCAGTCCAGGTCACCGGGAGGGCCCGCGGGTATGCCTCGACTTCGAGGCACGCGCACGGACGCGATCTCCACCAAGCCGACTCAATCGACCTCCTGCGCACGGGCATGCCATCTACATCAGCAGCCGACCGCACCTACACCGAGCGATCTCCACAGACCACATGCCGCGACTCAAGCCGTACGACCGCATCACGTCTCAGAAAAAATATATCTTCGTCGAGCCGGTTTGGAACGCCTTCAAATGACACATTATCGTCGACATGTCGCTGCAACGCCATCGCCAACACTTCATCGCCAAGATCTACATCAACATGATCTTCATCAACACCATCATCAACACACCGCTGCCGCTTTGTCCACAAGATGGACACCTAGCGTCCTCTGACAGACTTTTCTGCAAGACGCGACCACGACGACGGCATCGACCGCGTCATCCACGACGGCACGATTGCATCGACATGGCGTCACTATAGTGACGACCCCTACACGGCAACACGGTTCTGGCAAAACCGATGTGTGCTCGATGGGTTTCCTCCGGTCTTGGCAAAACTGGTGGACTCATCGCCGACGACACCCTCTGACATCCGCAAGGTGCATCGTCCACGACTGCAGCTCCGTCATCTACAACATCGCGCATTTTTTTGCACCTCCGGCTTTCTGCGGCTCCATCATCCATGACTATCTCAACCACGGCTACATCACATGATCGGTTACCTCGACATTGACATTAATGGCTACATCTACAACAACTCATCGGCAACAACTCCAGTCAACAGCGTCGGCGTCGTCACTAGCGTCCACGCCACTCCCGCTGTGACTGCGCGAGGGAATAAAAGAGAAGGCAGGAAGGCACCAGAAGGGGACGCAGTCACCGCCTTAGGTGCCGACCCATCAGAGACGCAGTTGATGATGGCGCATCAGAGAAGACGACGAAAGCGCAAGACTTCAAATTCAGTCATACTCGTCCGCTTCACTCCCGCTACGACTGAGGGGGAATGTTAGAAATATAATTGGGTTTATGTTAGAGATAAAAAGATAGAGATAGAATTAGTTTAAACCGCGTGTAACTTGTCTTGTACTCCAAGTCCCTACCCCTCTTATACTCCTATATATACCCTACACAAAGGTCAGATCAATACAACAACAATATTCAGCCATACTACAGTTTTCACAGTGCATATGATCCTGGGTGTGAATCACAAACTGGTGACACGCGATGAGAGGTGGCACAGTAACATATGGTTTCTCCTCATTTCCCGGTGCCTCCATTTCCTACGTATATGAATTATGCACGTACAGTTAGACGGTCGATCTCGTACAGCAGTGGTTGTACACCTAGTAAGTTGAACAGATCCTTTCTGTTTGGGTTGCTAGTGCAGCTACATTGTGAATTTCATATATATATATATATATATATATATATATATATATATATATATATATATATATATATATATATAGCTGCACACCGCGTTTGAGTACTGTTCAAGACTCAAGAGCTAGCTCCAATTAATGTCTTTACTAGCTTGGCACACAGTTGGTAGCGTTCAATTTATCTTGTTAATTAGATCAGAGTTGGTACGGTGACTTAATAAAGTAGAAAACTTTGGTCCCTCATCTTTCGAATTTAAATCTGCCCGACAATATTAGCTAAAGGCGTTGTTGCTCGGTGGTGTATAAAATTTCAATGTTTTTAACTGAAAATTATTGTTTTCAAGTACCCTAAAGGTGTATTTATAGGGAGGGAAAATCAAGATGTTCATTGCACAATTGCTTGGACTACCATGCTAGTTCTTACATATAATAATTTTTAAATCTCATGGTTCATTTTTGTAATATTTTATTTTATTTTTTGTACTGGTTTTACATCTTTTTGCCAAGTATTTCCTAGCTTAAAAGACCATTTTTTAAGCTGCAACATGATTTGCACGGGCACAAATATTACCGAAAAAGGCTTTCGCCCCGCTTTATAAATAAAGCAATGACCAACAACATCCTGGTACAGACGCACACCACCACAACACACGCACACACCCAAGGCGGGATACATAGGCGCTGAGCGCAGCAACACGACCCCCAGCACTACTCAAGCACCCGGGACTCCACCAGTGAACACGCCACCACGAAGAGATGCCACCGCATACGACGAACCGTGGGCTCCAAGACGGTGCCTTCAGGAAGAGAACGACACGGTAGCGTCACCACCGCCTGATCCAAGGATCAAGGTTTCCCCCGGAGCCACACGACAGACAATGAGAGCCGCGACGACGCCTTCAAGAAGGGAACGAGCTACGCCGCCGCCGATCTGTCCGAAGAAAGAGCAGGTTTTCACCCCGGCCAATACTCACTGACATCGAACGTCGCACCCCGACAACCACGCCGCCCACACGGCCATGGCCACCGGGCAGCACCAAGCGACGGGTCTGCCCGTGAGCACCGCGCAACCACCACCAGGGCCGCCGCCCCGGAATCCAAGACCTAGGAACCACCACAACCGACATCCGCCGCTACCCCAACGGAAGAGACGATCGGATCCCGGGGCACACAAGTCCATCGATTCGTCCTACAACTCCGGGCGCGAGACTAGCTTGGTCCTGCTGCCGGGCGCGAGACGAGCTCGGTCCTGCTGCCGGGCGCGAGACGGGCTCGGTCCTGCTGTTGGGCGCGAGACAAGCACAGTCCTGCTGCCCGAGCACGGGACTAGCGATGGATCGTAGCAGGGAGAGGGCCATCCCATCGATGAAGATTGCGCCCGGGCATCGAGAAGAGGGGTCGAAGCTCTTCACAGGCCGCTCACGAACGGGCCGACGCCGAAGAAGTCCGGCCGCCGCCGTGAGACGATCCTGACCACCGCCATGAGCCACCACCACGCCGTGGTAGCCCACATCCCCGACGAGCGCAGCCCGCGGCACCTGCCATCGCCGGAACGGCCGGGGGCCAGCAGGTCCACCACCACCAGGGAGCGCTGCAACAGGGGCAGCCACCGAAGCAGGCCACCACCTGTGGCGAGCCGGGGCCCCACCACCACAAGGGCCCAGAGCACCTGAGCCGCAGCCGCGACGGATCTGGGCCGCGCCCACACGCCGCC
>NC_057800.1:33759835-33766200 GCF_018294505.1 Triticum aestivum | reverse complement strand
AGCGGCCAGGAAGGGGAGGGGAGGGGAGGGGGGATATCAGCCTTCTTGTGGTGCTTTGACGGGCACAAATATTGAAAGTAGAGGGTTACGATCCGGACGAGTATATTACCGACGACCGTGACAAGAACCTGCCACCGACATCTCTGCTTGATCCTCATAATGTGAGATGTAAAAAAAATGATGGGGCCAATTGGTCCATTCGAAACTTACGTTATTAGCAGAAATTTATATAATGGAGTTTTTTCTTGTAGTTTAGAGGATCACACCATCAGCGACACAGGCCATAACTTGCCAAAACCATCCACCACTCCGGACTGGAGCAAACAAAGAGATCGTGCACCAAGCCCGATAGCCGGCCAATAGGAGAGAAGGTGTTCGATCGATGAACTTGAAGCTTGACTAGAAGTCATGTTTGCTGGATTAGAATAAACCACCACTAAATAGGGGTCCCCTGCTCAGATTATTAGGAGTGGTACATGTCGTTGAGCATCAAAGAATTTTGTCCTTTTAAGCCAGGCAGTACCACTGGGGTTCATTCGGTTTGGAGAAAATCAAAACGTGGGAATTAGGAATTTGATAGGATGACACTTGCCATCCTAAAGAATTGACTTGCATCGTTCCTATGCGCAAAATGAGTTTTAAGTGGATGTATAGTTTTCTCCAAACATACAGAAAATGAGTAGTATTCCTACAAAATTCATGTACGCATTTTCTACAAACCGAATGCATATATAGGAAATTTTCTTCGGGGATCTTTGTTCCTATATTTTTCCTACAAAAATCCTCTAAACTGAACGAGGCCTAAGCAAAGGGGAGGGGTGCGGGGTAAGTACGGCGGGCTAAAATCCATCCTGAACCTTTTTCTTTTATAAATTTGTAGTCAATGCCATATACAAAGAAGTAGGGACATAAGAACAAATCTACCCAAACTACTCCAGAAACAGAGACACACATCAAGTCTCAAAAGCATAAACCCCTTGTCATAGAGAATTGGCCTTTTGGATTCATTTTCACATCTGTTTGACCAAGGAAATTTTTTTTTGAAGAGAACCAAGGAAAAATATCATTTGCAGACTTAGAGATAACAACTTGAAGGTGTTCATTCTAGTTCCTGAAAACTTCTGCGCTCCGGCACTTCTAGATACTCAACAAGAGAGCCATAATTACTGCGTTCCTTACTTTATTTGCCGGCTCGGAGATGGCTAAGTCATGAAAGGAGGTGCGGTCGTCCGGATTAATGTTGAGAGAGTCAATAATCGTCCACATCACCCTAGGAACTGAGCAGTGTATGAGAAGATAAGCTTTTGATTCGGCTTCTTTACAACACACACAAGCTTCAGTGGAGGCGGTCGGTGAATATCCTCTGCTTGTGTGCCAGCAAAAGGAACATTCAACACCAGTTAGGCGCAAATTAATTTTTTCAAATAATGGAAACATATCGTCTGACATTGAGGAAAAAGCAGCTTCATAAGCAACAGTAGTGGAGAGGACTTTTTCATAAATCCTGCCATTTCGCATGTGTTTGATAGTAAAGACTGTGATTTTGAATGTTTGATCAACGCGGCCCAACCAAAGTTCAGAAAGCCGCTGAAGACCCTAGCGCTGCTAATCCTTTGGAAGATCTGGCAACAAAGAAATGAGTGCACTTTCAGAGCCAAGGTTGCTTCAGTGAGCGACGTTATAGCAGCTGTTAGATGCGATTTAGAACTCTGGCACCAGGCGAGTGTAAAACTCATTGAGCCCCCTTTTGGGGATGAAAGTGTGCGAGAATTTAGCCAAGACTTAGTAGTATCATGGTCAGCTTGTTAGGAGCTAGAAGGGTTGCCTAGTGGCGCCTCTTTTTCTCTTTTCTCCTTGATCCTTGGATCACAAAACAAAAATAAATTGAGACTGCAAACTACATTGTGTCCTATATGGTGTCCTACCATGTAGGGTGCTCGAAACCATAGATATCTTCGATCTAGTTCTAAGCACATTGTTTTCCCTCATTTCCCGATGTCTCCTTTTCCAATGTGTATGGTCACTGCGGGTATAGCTAAATAACCAATCTCTAATATGGTAGTGGTGGCACACCCAGTAGATTGAACTATTGTTTACTGACCTTGATATATCCCTTCTACTTTTGTTGCTAGCACAACTAAATCATGAATTTCACATATGTGTGTGCAATATATAGCCGCACAACCACACATGAGTATGGTCCAAAAGCTAGCTCCAATTAATGTATTTATTACTAGCTTCACATGCAGTCGGTAGGTTTCAATATATATATATATATATATATATATATATATATATATATATCTTGTGTTTCCTTTGAAGGATTCAATATATCTTGTTAATTGGACGAGAGTTGGCACCGTGAGTTACACTAGATAGAAGAGTTTGGTCCCGCATCTTTCGAATTTAAACTATGCCTACCAATCTACACACACGCCACTGTTTCCAAGTAGCTTGCAACCCAGCAGCGGTGCTGCCTTCTTCCATAAGTCGCCCTCCATTGCGATGACGGCATAGACCTGCCTAGTGGTGATCGGGGCGCCATTGAAAGTCCATAGTTTCCAGAGGGTGAGCAGTGTCAGGATGTCGAATCCTTTGCATGCCGGTTTGGAGAGTACATTCCGAGTGTGAGGCCACCAGGCACACAACGTGTAAATGGTCGGTGTCTGTGTGGTGAGCAAGACTGCAACGCCTCAGTGTGGCCACCAAACTTCACGAGAGAAATGGTAGCCAACTGCAAGATGGCCAGCCATCTCCCTGGAGTTACTACAGAGCACGCAGTTTCGAGCGACGGAAAGGTTGCGGCGCTCCCCGTGATCCGAGGCCCATGCTTCTTCTGGCTCGCTTCGGGATTGATGATTCGCTCGCTGGCTATTCTTTTTTTTAAACAAAGAAGGTGGCAGGCTGCCGACCTTATATTTCAAAACAGGCCAGAGCCTGATGAAGTAGCAGGTACAAGTACAAGTGCAGCTTGTTTGGTGCACCAAGGTGCAAAGCACAAGCAGATCGAAAAAAGGGAAAGAAGGAAGGGAGGAAGAGAGGAGGGGAAGATTACATCAGGCGTCTACGAATTATGTAGCAGCTTGTGTCTCCAAACCTGGAGAACCTCCCTGGTACGCTGGCTTTGAGTTTTGAGACTCCAAAGACGGAGCATGTCTGTTGCATATAAACAGGTGTATGTTACAGACCAGACTTTTGAGTTGAAGACTCTGCCATTCCTAGCATGCCAAAAGGTGACAGCACAAGCCGCGAAAGCAACATTCCATTTTTGCTTGAAACTGAGCTGGTGTTGCGCTTGCTCCACAAAAGATAGAACGTTAGTAGTTGAGCAAGCCAAACGTCCAGTTCCAACTTGCCCCAAAGAACACTGGCGGATGCACATCGTAGTATTAAGTGATCGATGGTCTCAACAGCGGGGCAAGTGTCACAATGCGCAAACGGGGAAGCCTCAGACCAACCCTTCTTTACCATGTTATCCTTAGTGTTTAGACGACCACGGAAAGCAAGCCATAGGAAGATTCTATGCTTGAGGGGGATCATTGCCTCCCAAACCCAGGTGTCAAGAGTTGACAAAACCCCCCCCGGAAAGCGAGTATCCTGTAGAAATAACCAGTGCAACGTTGTCCAGAGCTCACGGAAGCAGTCCGTTGGTCCTCATGCAGTAAGTTCGGAGCAATGCCCAGCAACAAATCATGCAGGACAGCAAGCTTGGCTAAGGCCGTTTGAGAGAGATTAGGGTGTAGCTGAACATCCCATGAACCGTTGGAGTGTTGTGAGTGCGCGGAGAAATCTGGCTGGATCGCGAAGGAATATAGTGTGGGGAACAACTGGTATAAACGGCCCGCTTCAAGCCACTGGTCCTTCCAGAATGAAATCAAAAGACCAGACCCCAGAACACATTTAGAGGAGTTGATGACCATAGGAACAAGATCTTTGAACCCTTTCCAGATGGCAGTGTCTCTGCTACTAGCACTTTGTGGAAGGATAGCCCGGCAATAATGTGTGGCGAACCAGTTATAACATGGTATGTCCGAACCTTGTATAACTTTGGAGACAAACTTGCACATCATAGCTTGGTTGTGAGCCGCAGCTGACGGATACCCAAACTGCCATTGATACGAGGTAACGAGACTGTATCCCAAGCTACTAAGCATTGACCCCCTTGACCTTATTCTTGCCTTGCCAGAAAAAAGCACGTGAGAGACTTTCCAATTTTCCAAGAGATTCCTTGGGCCAGGGAAAGCATGACATGAAATAACTTGGGATACCAGCGAGCACTGAGTTGATAAGGGTCAATCTACCCCCTAAGGATAGGAAAGTAGCTAACCAGCCCGAAACACGACGGTCGACCTTGTGTATAACAGGCAGTAACATACCATGTGTAATCTTGTGCAGAGAGAGAGGCAGGCCCAGGTAGTTGCATGGAAAGGATGAAACGGGGCAGTCTGGATCTGGGCAATGGCCGAAGCAGTGCTGGTCTCCACGGCAACAGGTATGAGAGTGCGCTTGTGGAAATTTATGGTGAGCCCAGAGAAAGCAGAGAAAGTTGTGAGCGCTGACTTAACAACTACCGCCTGCTGCGTAGTGCCTTGGAAAAGAATCAGCGTGTCATCCGCGTATTGCAGAACCGGAAAGAAACTGTCTGAACCAAGTGGGTGCAGCAAGGAACCATCTTGGAACAATTTGCAGCACATTCTCTGTAGCACGTCCGCAACGATAATGAAAAGATAAGGGGATAAGGAATCGCCTTGCCGAAAACCACGCTTAGCCCGGATGGGGGCACCCAGCTGGCCATTAATAAGGACTTTAGAGCTGCCAGTTGATAAAAGCATTTGAATCCAACTAATCCACAACTGAGAAAACCCTCTGGCTTCAAGTACTTTGTGCAAACAGGACCAACTGACGCTGTCAAAAGCTTTGTGAAAATCCAACTTCAAAGCAATTACTGGCATTTTCCGTTTGTGTGCATATTGGATCATTTCGGCAGCCAGGGTAAAGTTTTCTATAATCGATATGCCCCGCAAGAAGCCAGACTGGAGAGAGTGAATCAAGAGAGGAATCCATGCTTTCAACCTACAAGCCAGAACCTTAGAAACCAGTTTGGGTATGCTATGTACGAGGGAAATCGGCCTGAAGTCCCGCATCTCCAGGGGCGTATCCTTTTTAGGTAGCATGGTGATGAAAGCGGAGTTAATACCAGTAAGATCAACCACATTTCTGTGGAAATCATCAAAAAACGGAGCAGGTCATCTTTTAGCAGCAACTTGAAAGCCTTATAAAACTCATTGGTGAAACCGTCAGGACCTGGACTTCTGTTATTGGGTGAGCAGCTGATGGCTTGTACGATTTCAGCCCAAGAAAACCGTACCGTCAGGGCAGATAGATCAAGTGGAGTGTATAATGAGTGTACGTCCACTTTGTTCATCGAGGGGGTAGACTAACCCAAGATTCCCTTAAAGTAATCCGTGGCCAGACTGAGTTTTTGACCATTCTGGAAATCTCGCTGGCTGTTCTGGTTTTGGTCCGGGTTTTTTTTTCCTGATTTTCTTGTGTGTTTTTTTATTACTTTCCGAGGTAAATACATCTGTGGTGCTTGAACTTGTCATGAATATGCATTCTAGTGCCTAAACTTGAAAAATACATTGAACTGATTTCATAACTTGGCATAGACGTGCATATTTGGTTTAAATGATGTTTGTCTACTTACGAGAAGGGTGTTTGGCTTGGTTTTTGCGGAAAACTCCCAAAATTATTTTTCTTACAAGAAGGCCCTCGGGGAGAAACTGATAAACTATAAAATAAAAACTAAAACTTGTCATGTGGTGGCTCGAACCTGCAACCTACCAGTCCAGAGCGTGCGCTCGACAACTTCAAATTTGCTAATATTTAATGATTCATAACCTTTATAAACATTGGACCGAACAAAATAAATAAAAGGAATTTAATAATCCAGCAAAAACAGCACCGGCTCTGTGATCCGCACATCGGACCAAAGCTTGTAGACCAGGCACGGATGTCACTCCAACCAATGAATTGTCATGTATCAAAAGAATTCACGTGTATCCTGAAATAAAATCATGTGTTATTTTAAAATATATTCATACAATTGAAACTATTTATGAAGATCAAAATGTTTAGATGATTCAACTATTATTCATGTGAGGATACGCAGTCTAATGGCGCACTAGGCTTGCATTTATTTTTTATAGAAACGCACAAACTTATATACTATATAAACCTTTTAAAATAACACCTTTTTAATTAAAGCATGAACACACTGATAGACTACATAAATAATTTATTAATAATGTGGAAATTTCAAAATTATATGAGAATTTTTTAAAATATATGAACATTTCTAAAAT